>NW_015160225.1:686970-759506 GCF_001447785.1 Gekko japonicus | reverse complement strand
CTTTCTCCCCTGCTGTTCCTTCTCACAGAGGTGGGCAAAAACAGCTGCCCCAGCGATGATTGATTCAGTAGTAGAATGACAAGAGGGCTAATGAGTTAAAGCGTCCATCTTTGAAAAAGCAGCCCTGGCAGCTGCATTTGCCAAAAAAGCTCCCTCTGCCCTTCAGCAAAGCAGGGACAATATGAAGCAATGGGAAAAGGTGCTTCACCCTTTTCTCAGTCTCTTTTCTACCCCAAATCACCCCATTTTTGTCCCGTGCTTAAGAGGGGATGGGCACTCTTCCCCTACTATATCCTCTTCATATGACCCCTCCGAAACAGTTTTTTTCCCCCTGGTGGGAAAAAGACAATTGGGGTGAGTTACGTGTTTTTGAGGTAATGTTATGATGATCAGTAGGGAGAACGTGACAGATTTACACAACAAATGGAGAGAGAAATGATTCTTTGGCTTGCTTCAGACATCTCAAGAAAGCATGCTTTAAATAAAACTTACTATAGTTATGATCATCTGAATAGGGGCCACTCCACTATCATGATGAGTTAGGGCCTAGCACCAGTTAGGGATGGTGCAGTCCGGGTCAGAGTGTCAGACTAGGTTCTGGGATGACCCTCAGCCACGGCAGCCCACCAAATGACCTTGGGCCTGTCACAGTGTCTCAGCCTGACCCATCCTCACAAGGTAGTTGTTGTGAGGAGAAGAAGAAGAAGAGGAGGAGGAGGAGGAGATTGGATTTATACCCCACCCTTCACTACCCAAAAAAGTCCCAGAGTGTTTTATAATTTCCTTTCTCTTCCCCTCCCCACGACAGACACCCTGTGAGATAGGTGGGGCTGAGAGAGCTCTGAGAGAACTGCCTGTGAGAGAACAGCTCTGAAAGAACATGACTGACCCAAGGTCCCACCAGCAGCCGGTTCTCCCAGATTAGAGTCTGCACTCCTAACCAAACTGGCTCTGAGGATAAGGTGGAGGAGGGGGGAGCGGAATGATGTGAAAAGCCTAGGGTTCCCAAGTCGTTCGCAGCGGGGGACTCCCGGATGGCGACTGGAGTGCGCGCACGCCGCATGCACGTCACCCGGACGTAACGTGACGCCGCCGAGCATGCTGGGGCGGGGCCACGACCATCCGAGGGAAAAACATAGAGTTTTCCTTCGGATGACCATGGCCCCGCCCCCAGCGTGCCCGGCATAGTCACGTCACTTCTGGGTGACGTGCACTTCGGGGTGGGGTTCCCCCCGGGGCCCGATCTGCTGCCAACGGGGAACGGGCCTCTGGGGCGGGGGTTTCCCTGCCCCCCGGGGGGACTTGGCAAGCCTAGAAAAGCTGCTTTGAGTCCCTTATCAAGGATAAAAGCGGGTTTATTAATCCCAGAACTAGGATTTTGAGTGATGTACGGCGGCACTCAAGGAAGCGATGGTCCGCCCTCTCTTGAAAAAACCAACCTTAGACCCGACCGAATTGGCTAACTATCGGCCGGTGTCTAATTTGCCCTATTTGGGCAAATTGATTGAGAGGGCGGCGGCGGTACAGCTACAGAGCTTTCTGGATGACGCTTCTGTCCTGGATCCACTTCAGTCCGGCTTTCGCTCCGGTCATGGGACGGAGACGGTGCTGGTCGCCCTGACTGACGACCTCCGGAGGCATCTGGATCGAGGTGGTGTGGCGGCACTGGTGTTGTTAGATCTGTCGGCTGCGTTTGACACGGTCGACCACCAGTTGTTGACCTGCTGCCTCGCCGACGTGGGGATACAGGGGCTTGCCCTTCAATGGCTTGCCTCTTTTCTTCAAGATCGGGGACAGAGAGTGGTAATAGGGGAACAGCAGTCCCAGAGGCACCCGCTTGATTGTGGTGTGCCTCAGGGGGCAGTGCTTTCCCCGATGCTCTTTAACATCTATATGCACCCTCTCGCCCAGATTGCCAGGAGGTATGGGCTGGGTTGTCATCAGTATGCAGATGGCACCCAGCTCTATCTGATGCTGGGCGGCCGGTCGGCCTCTGACCAGGAAGATCTTCACCGGGGTTTACAGGCCGTGGCTGAGTGGCTCAGGCTGAGTCGGTTGAAACTAAATCCAGCGAAGACGGAGGTCCTGGGCCTGAGTCGAAACGGTTCGGGGTTGGGGCTCCCTCTCCCGGCCTTCGACGGGGTGCCTTTGGTGCCTACTTCCAAGGTAAGGAGTTTGGGAGTGCTCCTGGACTCCTCCTTAACGATGGAGGCCCAGGTAGCAGCCACTGCCAGATCTGCTTTTTACCATCTGAGGTGGGCTCGGCAGTTGGCTCCCTTCCTCGACCGCGAAGACCTGGCTACAGTGATCCATGCGACGGTCACCTCAAGGCTAGATCACTGTAACGCTCTCTACATGGGGCTGCCTTTGTCGCTGACCCGGAAGCTGCAGCTAGTGCAGAATGCAGCAGCTAGGCTGCTGATGGACCTCCCCAGGTGGGAGCACATCAAGCCTGGGTTGAAGGCGCTGCACTGGCTGCCTATAGCGTACCGAGTCCGCTTCAAAGTGCTGGTGCTTACCTTTAAAGCCCTATATGGCCTGGGTCCGACCTACCTGAGGGACCACCTTTCCCCATACATACCCCCAAGAGCACTTCGGTCGGGGACCCGGAACCAGTTAGTAGTTCCGGGCCCCTGAGAGGTAAAATACGCTGTAACAAGGGCTAGATCCTTTTCAGTGGCAGCCCCTGCCTGGTGGAATGAGCTCCCGGAGGAGATCAGGGCCCTGCGGGACCTTATGCAGTTCCGCAGGGCCTGCAAGACGGAGCTCTTCCACCAGGCTTTCACGTAGGGGCCGCCGCTGCTGCCATTATTACCAACGGTGGTAAGAACATCGAAGTTGGGAGTGTCCTTGAACGTAGTGCTACTAGAACTATGCGACAATGAGTACAGCGGACGGGCTCGGACCATTTCTTGGACAATGATGCCATCGCTTCAACTACTTGAGACCATCTGATAATACAAAGCACTTTATTGTTTATTGTTAATTGTAATGTTATGGATTTTATTGGATTTTATGTGATTTTATGTCTGGGCTATGCCCCTTGGAAGCCGCCCTGAGCCCACTTGCGGGGAGGGCGGGGTAAAAATACTTAAAATAAATAAATAAATAAATAAATTCTATGGAAAAGAAAGCGATGGAATCAGCATTTGGTGAGGCAAACAAAGATTTGATCCATCACTTGTGAGCGAAATCCTGATTTCGCACACCTTAGTGAAATCATGGGTTCGTGAGATGTCTGAACTCAGGCTCTGTCTCTCTTGAAAGAGTAGAAATCAAAGTAACCCAGCAGAATTCTCCTCATCAAATGGAAGGAAGTATTTCTTCATCCTTCACACGGTTCTCGTACTCCACATGATGTGTAGAGGTTATTGCCGCAAGATGACCTCTAGCTAGCATGACTGGTACCACAGTTTGATAAACAAAGGATAGATAGGGCCCCGGTCACACGGAGCATTTGCCCCGCTGAAGGCACGGGAGTCCCGCGGAGTATCCGGGCGCGATCACACGGGAACATCTGTGAGGTGTAGCACTCCCATGGTGAACCCGTGGCAAGCCGCTGAAGCCACGCAGTAAAACCTAGCACACCGCATGTACTAGCAAATGCTTTGCCACGGGCCGCCTATGGAAGCCTCCTGGTGTGATTGCACCGGCGCGCGGCTTCCTCCCGTCATCCTCTTTGCTGCAGGAAAGCCACCGTCGCGTCTGATCGCATAATAGCGCATCAGAATGCGACGGCACAAATAGCCGTGCTCCCCCCCCGCGTTTTCCGGCACGTCTGGCCGGGGCCTAGGTATATCAATGGCTAGACCGATGTTTCTCACACTGGGGCCTGCGGACTCCTGGTGAGGGTACTCCAGGGGGTCCTTTGTAAACACATAGGCAAACTTATAGTTGCCAACCTACAGGTGGTTGCCAACAAACAAGAAACCACTGTGATGAAATGACAATGACACATTTAATAAATTCTGTAGACATTTTGCAGTAAAACAGAGTCCAACTTATTCATTTTCTCAACAGAGTCCAGAGGAGTAGAAACAAACATGAAGCTGAATGTAAGTGATAACAAAATTATTACATTCAGCTTCATGTTTGTTTCTACTCCTCAAAACTATGCTTTTACAGGATAATTTACTAAGAAGAAAACACCTTCCAACTTTATAAGATTACTCATGAGGAAGATAGCTGAAATGAGTGTAAAAACCGGTGTACTCATCGAGAAAAGAGAAAAGGAATATGTTGGACTCTGTTGAGAAAATGAATAAGTTGGACTCTGTTGAGAAAATGAATAAGTTGGACTCTGTTTCACTGCAAAATGTCTACAGAATTTATTCAATGTGTCATTGTCATTTTATCACAGTGGTTTCTTGTTTGTTGGCATGTATCTGCACACTGTGACCCCTTATTATATCCTTTTAGACTTGACTTTTTAACCTACAGGTGGTACCTGGAGATCTCCTGTTACAACTGATTGCCAGATGACCAAGACCAGTTCCCCTGGAAAACATGGCTGCTTTGGAGGGTGGACTCTATGGCATTAAAGGTAAAGGTTCCCTTGCTCGAAAGCCAGTCGAGTCCGACTCTAGGGTTGCGGTGCTCATCTCCGTTTCAAAGCCGAAGAGCCAGCGCTGTCCGAAGACGTTTCCGTGGTCATGTGGCCGGCATGACTAAACACCAAGGCGACCGGAACGCTGTTACCTTCCCACCGAAGGGGTACCTATTTATCTACTTGCAATTCCTTGCTTTCGAACTGGTAGGTTGGCAGGAGCATTATATCACATCACCGGATGTGATATATGAACTATGGCATTATACCCCGCTAAATTCCCTCCCCAAACCCAACCTTCTCCAGGCTCCACCCCAAAATCTCCAGATATTTCCCAACCCAGAGCTGGCCTGGCAGCCCTCGGCAAACCCTTCTCGCCCACACGTTCGACATGATATGAAAACAGAGCTCTTTTAAGCTCTTTTCAGAAGTTATGCTAGGCCTGGAGGGTCTCTTGGCATTACAACTGGCAGAAATGACAGCCCCCCTGAAGAACAGGGTTGCTTTGGAGGATGGACTCTATGGCAGTATCACCTCACTGAACTTCCTCCCCTCTCCAAGCCACGCCCTCTTCATGCCCCGCCCCCAAATCTCCAGGAATTCCAGAGTCTATGTATTTATTTTATACCCTTTCCCCACAGGGGACTCGGAGCGGCTTGTAGTTGTCAACCCTAAGTTACATTCCCAGTGCTGTAACTGTGCATATGGAATGCACAGGCTACTTGTGCTCCTCTGGATACGCGAGATTACCATTTTCTTCTGAAAAGGGCACCGAGCGGATTTTTCGTCCTCAGCATACAGGTAACAGGCTCCAGATTAATCTGTGGTCCCGTACGTGTTTTCCGAGCTGGAATATACGCGCGCTGTCCCTTTCCAAATAAACAGCAATCTGTATTTTGTATTTGATTTGGCAAGATAATTCTTACATTCTTATGCTCACCTTTCTGAAATGGATCCAGGGAACATCTGGTGTGTTATGATGCAGAGGGTGTTCAAGGATCATACAACTGGCAGGTAGAACACTGGCTGAAGTTGATTTTGACCTCTCTACCCATGTCAAGAATCAGCTGAGCTGTCTGAATCTGCTTTAGCTTTCTAGGTTTAGAATAACAGAATTGTACGTGGGGAAGGGAAGTCAAAGGCAACCTCATCTGTATAAGATAGGTACCCCTTTATAACGTGCTAGCAGTCTGATACTATCCTTGTTTCCTAAAAAGCAAGCCCCATTGTCTTCAAAAGGGTTTATCCTGTGTAAGCATGTATAATCCTTACATACACGTACAGACGGCAGCCTTAAAAATATGATAAGACTCCAGATAACAATCCCTCATTTGGCTTTGGTCTCTGATTTGTTTACAACAGTGCAGGGGTCATTTCCTGCAGGAGTGCACAGGAGCGGAGCTCCGGCAGTAAAGAGCCGGGGAGGGCACGTGCAACAAGCCCCACCCCCTTCTCCCAGCAGCCCTCAGTCAGAGCAAGAAGCAGCCAGGTAAGCTGCAGAGCCCCCCCCGGCCCCCAGTCCAAAACAGTCCAGTGGCACCTTTAAGACCAAGTTGTATTCAGGTACAAGCTCTCCCTCCTCTGCGAGGACAAATCTGCACGTCCCGCCCCCCCTCATAGCTAGCAATCCAAAACAGTCCAGTGGAGCCTGAGCGGTGGGTGTTGCCTTCTGACACACTTCCGGTGATGTCAGGGGGTGTGGCATATGCAAATGAGTTATGCTAATGAGTTATGCTAATGAGCTCCTGCACCTCTTTTTCTACGAAATGACCCCTGCACCAGTGTGTCCCAAACATCTGATAAAAACCACCATATTTTTGGTTTGGATTAAAATTAGCTGTATAGTTCATTCTTAAACTTTAAAAGTGATACTTTTGAGGAAGAACAATATACGTTCCGTAGAGCCCCCCTGGTGTTTCTGTAGGAGTCACTCTTTTAACTGTCTTTCCAATTTGGACGGTTAAGTCCAGACCATCAGCTCATGCTGAGATGCCAAAGGCAGATTCCTTTGAAGATGAATAATTTTACTTGCATCAGAAATGATAATCCCCCATAGAAACATGGAATAATTACTAGTGCTGATTCAAATCTCTGTTTTATGGCTGCCAGCCTCTAGGTGGGGCCTAGAGATCTCCCAGAATTACAACTGATCTCCCGACCCAGAATTACAACTGATCTCCCGAACATGAGTTCCCCTGGAGATTTGGAGAGTGCACGTTATGGAATTATACCATGCTGAAGTCCCTCCCCTCCCCAAACCTTCCCAGGATCCACTCCTAAATCTCCGGGAATTTTCCAGTTCAGAATTGGCAGCCCTGCTGTATCTGGAAGGCAGTACTTTTTGGAGGTGAACTTCACAAAAGCCCCCTTAACTGGTTCACTCTTTGCTTGCCTTGACTGCTCAGGGAACTGACCCCACTCTGCTTTGACTTGGTCATCAGATAGCCAGATCTGATTGGCCAAATAACACGGTCATAAAGCTAAGCTAGACTGAGGGCAATCCTTCCTGCCCTCAGTCTAGTTCAGAGGACGTGGTATATGGTACGGGACACTGAAAAGGGAGGCCATGAACAGTGAACTTGTGGAGGGTATGTTGACTCAGTCCTAAAAATTAATTCACCCTCCCAAGAAGGCTGAGCAGAAGCATTTCTCATGGCACTCTAGATATTCTCCTGAACCACACTGATTGATGGATGCCATGAATTTCATGCCAAACATGTTTGAACTTAGCATGTTTGAATGAGAGATGTAAGGAGGTGAGCCAGTGATAATGGTGCAAAGGGAAGGCCATCAAACCATCAGTGGTTGGCTGGTTGCTGAGCAAAGGTGTTCCATGTCCACCTCCTTGGAGACAGTGGGTATACTGAGTTCACCCTCCACCCCTGCAGAGACCTCAGACTGGGAGAGAAGGAGGTTGAATCTCCACCCTGATCCACCTCCTCCCAACTGGACGCTCCCTTCAGTCTCCTGCCCTTCATTTTGAGCTAGTTCCATGGGGAGAGGAGGAGCCCTGACCACATCCTCCTAGCTCTGGACTGGAGGAGCTTAAATAGCTCCTCCCAGTCCCTGCAAGTGCCTCCCTCTGGGAAACCAACCAATCCTGGGTGTTACCTCCCATCCCTGGCAAAGGCTCAGGGACAGTTTGAGCCCCCTTGTGGCCAACTTTGCTCTAGCCTCCTCCCTGTTGAGCTGCAGAGGCATAGCATACCTACCTACGGGACGGCCTCTCCCATTACAGCCCCCCCTCCCTTCAGTCATCGTCCAGGGGCCTCTTGCACGTGCCTGGCCCCAGGATGGCTTGATTAGCTGTCACCAGGAGAAGGGCCTTCTCAGTTGTGGCCCCTGCCCTGTGAGATGCACTCTCAGGTCACGCCCTTGCTCTGCTGGACTTGTTTAGTTTCCTCAAGGCATGCAAAGGTGAATTGTTTAGGTTGGCCTTTGCAGTCATGCTAACCACATGTTCGGGCTGCTTTAATAGTGGTATGGCGATATTCACGTATTTTGATATTTTAATGCTAATATTTTATATTTGTTATTTGCAGGGCTCTTTTTGTAGAAAAAGCCCAGCAGGAACTCATTAGCATAATAGGCCACACCCAATAGCAGAAACTCATTAGCATATTAGGCCACACCCCCATGCCTTCCCTTGGCTTGCCCGGGCGCTCCATGGCTACGGGGAGCCCAGGCAAGCCAGCCCTTGGACAGGCCGGGGAAGGCACGGGGAGGCATTTAAATGGGGGGTTGGGTCGCTTTCCAGGCCTTCCCTCTGCAGCCACACACGCAGAGGTTTTGGCTGTAGTGGGCGTGGCCAGCTCTGAAGCCAGCCGGAACTCTGTTCCTGTGCGTTCCTGCCCCAAAATAGCCCTGGTTATTTGTCTTTATGTGGTCTTTACCTTATTGGTTTTAATGTCGTAAGTCAGCATGAGACCCTTTGGCGACTAAGAAAATCTAATGAATAAATGAAGCCACAGCATTGTCAGCCCGCTACTTCTGAGGAACACAGGCCTTGCAGCTAGAGCTGTGTGTAAGGGCTGTGTCCCCTTCTCGTCCCTTCTGTGGAACTGTGGTCCCACCCTCCTATCCCGCCTTTGTCTTGGTCACGGGACTGGTGTTGGAGCCCCCATCCAGTTCTGGCTCTGGACAAGAAGACCTGATGTGAGCCAGTTACCCAAACGGATCAATTGGCAGCGAATGATTCAAATGTCTGCCAAACAGGTCTCCAGGCCTGTAGCTACAGTGGGGCATAGCCCCCTCAAATATGAGGCCAGCCCCCAAAACAGCTGCTTCTCCTCCCCCCTCCCCCCTCCTGTGACATTAAAAGGGCCCTCCGGCTGATCGATGGGAGCACGTGGCCCGCTGATCAGCTGGAGGGCTTTTTAAATCTTGCAGCTGCCCCTCTCCCTCCCCTCCTCCAAGATTTAAAGGGCTCTCCAGGTGATCAGTGGGCCCTTTAAATCATGCAGGGGGTGAGGGAGAGGGGCACCACTTGGAGTTCAGGAAAAGTGGGCAGCCAGCAGATGCAAGGGAGAGGCGTGGCCTCTTGGAGATCAGGCATGGGCAGCCCTGCTAAAATAAACAGCATTTAATGGGAACCTTCTCCCTCCTTCCCCCCTCCCTCTCCCCTGCATGCCCCACCAACCCAGAATTTCTGGCTACAGGGCTGCAGGTCCCCCCCCCCCAACGGCACATATGCAAAGCTCTGCGGGTCCAGGCAGATTGGTAGCCATTAACTGAGGAATACTCAGGGGTCATTTCGTAGAAAAAGAGCTAGGGGGACTCATTAGCATAACTAATTAGCATATGCCACACCCCCTGACATCACCGGAAGTGTGTCCTCCCCACAGCCGGTGGCGACCTCCAGCGGGCACCAGCAGGGAGCTCCAGACCCCGCCCTCCCGCACCTCACCCGGGGGGATGGCGTCCCCCCGTGTCCCCCCCCAAATGACCCCTGGGAATACTCAGATGAACAGTAAGAGGGAGGGTGTTTTTTTTTTTTTACAGCAACACTTGCTTATGACTGATTTAACTTTCTATGGCGGCATCTGCACAGTGAACCACTATCTCACCTGCTGTGCTTTTGGAGTTTTTTTAAAAAAAAATGGTAATGGATATTGTGATCTAACATTCTAAAAAAAACACTGCCACAATCACTGAAGTCTCAGCTTTTATTTCTTTTAAACAGGAAGCCTTTAGTCCTTTCCATTGTGGAGTTATAAGGCAAAATGCTCTGCCTACATCTTTCCCCTTTTAAGTCCGCAGTGGTAGATAGTTTCAGAGGGTAGTCATGTTAGTCTGCAGTAAAACAGCTAGATTTGAGTCCAGTAGCACCTTAGAGATTGTGAAGAAATGTTTTTTTTCTTTGGAGGTTTGAAGTGAGCAAAACCTTCACTCTGAGTTTTAAAAGTTTTCTCTCTCTCTGGGCAAAGAACAGGCAGGCAGGCAGGCAGGCAGGCAGGCAGGCAGGCAGGCAGGCAGGAAGTCAGTTCAATTGCTTTCCAATTGCTTACCTCAGCCCACCTTCATACAAATTCTAATACGTCTAGATTATGGGATGGTCAAGCCCCCACACTCAAGCAGGGAACAGAGATTTGGAGGTGTTAAACTAGAGACACTTCAGGAAGGAAATTCTGGAGACTTCAGGAAAAGCTTCTTTGACCTGGCCTGACCTGGCCTGGCCTGGCCTGGTCAGTGGGTGGGAAAACTCTCTTTGGTGCTATCACAGCAGACAGAACTCTTAACTGAGGTCTGGAAGCGGTGGCCGTTCACCATGTGCTGGCCTGCAACAGCTGGAGGAAGCTGCAAGGTAAAGGAATTCTGTAGAGATCTGTAACATCCTAAGCTAAAGAGACTGTCCTATATTTTAACATCTGATAAGGCATGGATAGAGAGAGGGACAGGCGAATTCTGCTTAACCCATTTCTTTTGAATCCCTTGCTCAATCTGGTGCTGTGCTAAAAGTATAATTGTGAAGATTTTCTTTTTAATAAATACTTTATAACTTTTGATGCTGGTATTGGTTCTCTGCGCCACATAGACCTCCAATGTCTTGGACATGCTATTTGAAAAGGAGCGCCGGGGGGAAGGCAGTCAGTTGGCAAGTGGCTATTCCTCCATGAGCACAGAAGGCAGTAAACAGTCCCTGTGGTGGCCAGACACTGGGCAGCAGGAGACAACAGAGGCAAGGCCTCAGAACTTGGAAGGGAAGCTGGGAGTCTTGACCTTCCCAGTGGGCAATTCCTACAGGTAGGTGGCAGTGGGTTGCCAGAGAGAGAGAAAAACCTCTTTTCATGGGTACTGGTTCGGCTGAGGCTGACTCCTCCTCAGATGAGAAAGAGACAGGGAGCAACTCAGCCTCCTCTGGAGTCAGCCCAGAAGAACCCTCAACAGTACCTGAGAAGGAAGAGTCCCCAGCAGTTGCACAGGAGGTGCAGCCAGAAGGAGAGATCATTCCTGAGCCTGGCCCAGCACCCTCAGCTGCAGACACCCCGAGGCCAGACTCCCCGCCTAGTTCTCCCGAGTGCCCCAGACGTCGGGCACGCCAGAGGCTGACTAAGCAGGAGCGAAGGAGTGCCAGGCTGCAGCTCCTGCAAAGGCAACGGGAGGAGTTGTAAGCCTTTGCAGACTCAACTCCCAGGAAAGGAAGGACCTGTTCAAGAACCCTCCGTGCAGCTGCTTCAGCATGGCAGCAACTCTGCGTCATCAGACCTGCTTCTGAGTGTGCAGCAGCTGCTCCTGGTCCTTGGAAACTTGCAATCTTGACTTGACTTCTCAGCTATCTGACCTTTGGCTTTGTTACTGACCTTGATTTTGGACCATGTTTCCAGCTTCTCGTGTATAGTCTCAGTAGCCACCAGCCAAAATAGCACACCTCTCCAGTTGTTGGGAAAGCCTTGGAGGGCAGGGTGGAACAGGGCCTGCAGGCCATGACGAGCCCATTCCACCACAGAGACCAACGTGATTTTCAGGGTACTAGCTTTCTAGAGTTAAACTCTCTTTGTCAGTTACCTGACATCAGTATCTAACAAAGGGTGCTTTGAGTATTGAAAGCTTATACCCTGAAAATCGTCTTGGACTCTAAGGTGCTACTGGACTCAAATCTGCAAAGGAAAAGGCTAAAGACTTACATTTTTTTTTTTTAAAAATGAAAACAGACTTCAGCAGTATGAATGTCACATTGCAATTGCACAATAGTAATTTGGAGCAATCTGTTTTTAAATGCTGAATGGCCTAATTATTTGTTGTGATCCGCCCTGGGCCCGTTGCGGGGAGAGCAGAATATAAATTTGAAAATAATAAATAAACAAACCATTACCATACCCCCCCATTCTTCCAGAGGAATGCCACGGAAAATAATGACCAAGACAACAGGAAAAGCCAATTGCCCTGTACTGCATTGTTAGGAAGTGATGCATCCCTTTAAACTGCCAGGAACCAGTTGATGAATACTCACACTGAGTGTCGAAAATCAGCTTCTTGTTTGTGACAGGCAAACAGGACATGAGCAGAACCAGTTGGTGTTTGAGCATCCCTACTCCAATGTATCACTGAGATGTAATTTGGGGATCTCTCCTTATATATAAAGCCGTAGTCCAACATTCCAAAATGCACTCCTTTAGTGTTTGGCCGGAAGAACTGCCACTCAGAAGATGCTGGCTGGGTTGACTGGCTGCTTTGTGCAGTCCCGCCCAGCGTTTCAAGGTCTTTTGCATATGGAAGCTGATTGGACCTCACTCCATTCCACACCTCAAACTCCCCCCCCCTCCAAGACAGTTGGAATATGGGACCTGGTGTATTCTGAGGAGGATGTCAGCTGCTTTGGTTCCCACTGCAGGGAAAAACTGCCCTTTCCCTTGGCAGAGGCTGTGGGGGGGGGGGGATACCAGAAGACAGACAGGCAGATCAAGGTAGGCTGATGGTTGCGTGGAAAGGACATAGGGTTGCCAACTCCAGGTTGGAAACTTCCAGGATATTTTAGGGATGAAGCCTGCTGAGGGTGGGGTCTGAGGAGGAGGAGGAAGAGGGGGACCTCAGTCAGATACAATGCCATACTGCCCATACTCCAGACAAGCTGTTGCCAGTCTCCAGGTGACAGCTGGAGAGCTCTTAAAGCTTTGGTGCTCATTCAAACGGTTGCAATTTATCGACAGAGTAGTACTTCGGAAAATCTTTAGGAATTGTTTGGTGCATTTACGATGGAGCTCCTGGGGAACTATTGTTGCCAATCTTGGCCCAGCAGCCATCAAACCATTCTCTTCAACCCCCTGCTGTGCAGCTGACTTTCCCCTAGGGTTGCCAATCTCCAGGTGGGACCTGGAGAACTACCACTGTTACAATTGATCTCCAGATGACAGAGATCAGTTCCCCTGGAGAAAATGGCTGCTTTGGAGGGTAGACCCTATGACATTATACCTGCTGAGTCTTTCCGCCCCCCTGCCCAATGCTGCCCTCTACAGAATCCACCCCCCAAATCTCCAGGTATTTCCCTCCTTAGAGCTGGCAACCCTACATTCCCCTCAGTGCCTGTTGGTAGGCAACTAAGCTTGGTCCTGTCACCTACTTTGGCCTTTGGGAGAAAACACATTGGGGCCAGTCCTGATAGGGTTGCCAACTCCAGATGGGAAATTCCTGGAGATTTGAGGGATGGAGCCTGAAGAGGGTGAGGTTTGAGGAGGGGTGGGACCTCAGACAGGTAGACTGCCATAGACTCCACCCACCAAACCAATCAGTCCCACATAGGGAACCATTGTTGCCAATCTCCAGGTGAGGGCTGGAGAGCACTCAGAATTACAACTGCTCTGCAGAAGGGAGGGCAGAAGTCAGCTGAAGTCAAAGGGGCAGATAATGGTAGGTTGATGGTTAGCTGGGAAGGAGATGGGGTTGCCAACTCCACCCTCCAAACCAGCCATTTTGTCCTGGGTAACAATTGCTGCCAATCTCCAGGTGAGGGCTACAGATCACTCACTATTACAACTGCTCTTCAGGTAGCAGAGATCAGTTCCTCTGGAGAAAACAGTGGACTCTGTCATTATATCCTGCTGAGGTCACCACAGCAAATTGGCACTGTTTGCCCAAAGCCAGAGCACTCCCCCAGAGCCTCTTTCTAGATCTCGTTGTATTGCTTTCACAACGGGCTTTACTGCTTTTATATATATGAATTCATATATATATGAATGAAATCAAATTTAAAATGATGAAAAAGATGAAAAAATCAGATGAAGCATCAAAAGCAATGGAAAGAGCTCTGAAATAACTTAGAAGCTCTTGATTCTAATTTTCTTAGGTTCACACTGCAGACAGAAAGAGACCAATAAGAGACTGAATTTAACCAGAACTCATTTAAAGCAAAACGTTAAAAGTGAAACCTACAAAAGAGGGTGGTGTTTTTTTTTAAAAAAACAAGCCGTTTCTGATTGCCAGGCATAATGAAATCTCAAAGGTTTAATTGAATATTTTTTTTTGTACCAAATCACACAGTTTTGAAGTCCTGATTACACGCCCCAGGAATTTATTTGCCTGAGAAAAGTTGCATTATGGATTACAAGATCAAAGATTAATTTCACTGCTGCAGACTCATTTGTACAGCTCAGACGACAAAGTGTACAGTTCATGGAATCTTGTAACACCATAAAGTTTTCCAACGTTACATTATTGGGGAGGGGGAGGATATATTTCGATAACGGACAGGCTGGGCAGACCAAATGTGCTTTTCTCCTTTTGGCAAAGAAAAAAAAAAGGAAGGGGGAGGAACCTCTGCTTCCAATACGCTTCCAATTAATCCCTTAGGAACGTTTGAGATCAATCCCACAGGCTGATCGGAGATTACCTTTTGGGCAACGCGCTGTGTACAAACGTGTGAAGATTTTTGTGTGTGTGGTTAGGCTTTAAGGAAGTCGTGAATACTATTGAGAGGTGGTGGCGGGGGGGATATATAATATATTTGATGCTACTCACTACCTGGTTTGTTAACATTCCCTTCATGTTGGACTCCAAAGAACCTCTGCCAGTGATTGTAGACAATACTGAGCCAGGCAGGCCAAAAACAGTAAAAAGCCCAGTAGCACCTTTAAGATTAATAAACTTTATTGTAGCGTAAGCTTTCGAGAAACACAGCTCTCTTCATCAGATGCATGGAGGGTATGAAGAAACTGGCCAGATATAGCTATACCTATATCTATGCAGACAGATAGATAGAGATATATTGATGCAGCTGAATGGAATACCTGAAAGGCAGTTACTTCTGGTAATGAGTTGGATGGTCATCTCGTTACCAGAACTGACTGCCTTCCAGGTATTCCATTCAGATTCATCAACAGAAGGAAGGGGGTCACACCCAGCCTGGATTGCACATTCTACCTTTCCCATGACTTTTGCTACTGCTTCGCATTCACATAAGAACATAAGAACATGCCAATGTTGGATCAGGCCAAAGGCCCATCCAGTCCAACACTCTGTATCACACAGTGCCCAGAAATACCAGATGCCATCAGGAGGTCCACCAGTGGGGCCAGGACATTAGAAGCCCTCCCACTGTTGACCCCCCCAAGCACCAAGATGACAGAGCCTCACTTGCCCCAGAGTCCCTATCTATACCTTGTGGCTAATAGCCACTGATGGACCTCTGCTCCATGGCACATGGCACGTTCTGCATCCTCCCCTCCCCTTGCCACCTATATATCTCTGGCCAGTTTCTTCATACCTTCCATGCATCCGACGAAGAGAGTTGTGTTTCCTGAAAGCTTATGCTACAATAATGTTTGTTAGTCTTAATGGTGCTACTGGGCTTTTTACTGTTTTGCAGCCACAGACTAACGCACCTAACTCCTCTGGATATGGGTATATCACAGGCAGCTTCATATACCCCCATGTTAACCACTGATACTCCGGGCTTACTCTTTCTCCTTTATGCTTTTCACTGACTCTGGCATCCGACATCATGATTATGTGCTACTGTTCACCTTCCTACCATTTACTCCACTCTCGGAACTATCCTGCTTTATAATTGTGTGTGGGGGGGGGATTGTGCCGTTCCCACCTCTGACCTGGCTGGTCCAGGCTAGCCTAATCCGGTCAGATCGCAGAAACTAAGCAGGGTCAGCCCTGGTTGGTCCTTGGATGGGAGACCTCCGAGGACACCCAGGGCACCTGGGCGGAGGCAGGCCATGGCAAAGCACCTCTGCTTGTCTCTTGCCTTGAAAGCCCCGTGGGGCTGCCATAAGGCAGCTGCGAATTGACAGCCACTCACACACACACTACAGGGCTCTTTTTGTAGAAAAAGCCCAGCAGGAACTCATTAGCATAATAGGCCACACCCAACTGCAGAAACTCATTAGCATATTGGGCCACACCCACATGTTACCAGAAGTATGTTCATCCAGCCACACCCACCTTTTGCTTGTTATTCTGTTTACCTTGTCTGTTGTCAAAACCCAGGGCCTTTTTTTGTAGCAGGGACTCCTTTGCATGTTAGGCCACACACCCCTAATGTAGCCAACCCTAATGAGTTCCTGCTGTTGGGTGTGGCCTATTATGCTAATGTGTTCCTGCTGGGCGTGGCCAACTCGGGAGCCAGCCGGAACTCCGTTCCTGTGCGTTCCTGCCCAAAAATAGCCCTGCACATCCCTAGCTTCTTAGGTCGTCTCTTCTTTTGTTTGCTCTGGCTGTTTCTGAGCAGCAAGAAGGGTATGCCTTGGGGTGGGGTTTGGTAAGGAAAAAGGCTATATCATCAGCAGTGGGCTGTCATATACAACCTGAGGACACTGAGCCCACATGCTGATCTTGACCATTAAAAACGCAGCACTGCGGCCAGACAGTACATGCAAGTATCGACTCATCTGAATTTTATCGCTCCCCCCCTCCGCCCCAACTGACCTTGGAAGAAAAATTTCTTGACAGTAGTTAAAAATATTCTCTAGCAAGAATATTATTACGGACTAACCCTGGGGTAGGTAACCCCCCGGGCATATATCTGGAACAAAAGACACAGCAGACCACTGTTCTTGATGTCCTGGGCTGGTCGTCCCCCCTAGCAACTGAAGAAAGCCCCCAAGTCACAGGCAGTGAGTGAGAGGAGGCAACTGGCATGGCTTATGCCCGTCATCGCTTCCCAGAGCCATGCATCTGAACAGGGCTTTTTTTGCAGAAAAAGCCCAGCAGGAACTAATTAGCATAATAGGCCACACCCAACAGAAAAAACTCATGAGCTTATTAGGCCACACCCCTGGCAGCACAGCTTATTAGCATATTAGGCCACACCCCATGCCTTCCCTTGGCTTGCCCGGGCAAGCCCACCCTTGAAGGGAAGTCTGGGGAAGCCACAGGGAGGCATTTAAATGCCTCCCTGATCCTTCCAGGGTTGCGGGTGTGTGTGTGTGTGTCGCTCTCCAGGCCTTCCCTTGGCTGTAGTGGGCGTGGCCAACTCTGAAGCCAGCCGGAACTCCGTTCCTGTGCGTCCCTGCCCCAAAAGAGCCCTGCATCTGACCCCTGGGTCCAAAGCAAGCCCCAGGGGGCACTGGCACAACCACCAGGGTTCAGCTTGCCCTCCCAGTGGCCTGGCCAAGTATCTAGGAACATAAGAACATAAGAGATGCCAATGTTGGATCAGGCCAAAGGCCCATCCAGCCCAACACTCTGTATCACACAGTGGCCAGAAATACCAGATGCCATCGGGAGGTCCACCAGTGGGGCCAGGACATTAGAAGCCCTCCCACTGTTGACCCCCCCCCCCAAGCACCAAGAAGACAGAGCATCACTTGCCCCAGAGTCCCTAGCTATACCTTGTGGCTAATAGCCACTGATGGACCTCTGCTCCATATGCTTATCTAATTCCCTTTTGAAGCCGCCCATGCTTGTAGCCGCCACCACTTCCTGTGGCAGTGAATTCCAAGTGTTAATCTCTTGCCTGCTTTTGTTTACCAGCAGACCAGCATCTTCACAGGCAGTGGGGATACTGTTTTTGGCAGTCGGGCCATAAAAGTTGCCTCCCTCCATGCTAATCGTTCTGGGCACGGGCCTCACAAACTGGAAGATGCCTTCCAAGCGAAGGAGCAGTGAAGGTTCCCCCCACCCCCACCCCCACGGCACTGCTTTTCTTGATTATGGTTATATCCAGGTTTGGAGAGTGTAAGTTACAAGGATACTGCTCACTTTCCAGTTAGTAAAAGAAAATAATAAAATATAACATATTCATATTACAATATGACACTTTTTGTCTACAATGTTCCTTTTTGTCTTCTTCTCCAGGATTCTTTTTTTTTTTTAAATATCCCGTAAAAAAAAATCTAAAATAGTTGGAAGTAAAAAATGAAGGGAAAAAAAAAGAGCTGACTGTGTATCCCCCCCCCCTTAAGTTCTTCTTTACAGTGATATGGTAGCAAATGCAAGGGGGAAAAATGCAATAATAAAAGTCGTACATCAGGCATTCTGGTCCCATCTCCGCCAACAGGGCTCAGGTTGGAGTAGAAAATGAAAGCAATTGACAAATATTAGAGATTGGTGGGATTTGTCTTTTGGCTGCAGCTTTGGTAGAGAATGATCAATGACTAAGACGTATTGCAAAAGAAAGGGTTTTTGATAGATATTGAAAAACACCAGAATGGAAAGTTAACCCTGAGCATGAGGCAACTTGGTCTATCACCCAGATCCAGAACTTTCAAGGGGCCCCCTCAAATCCAAAGAAAATGAGCCACCTGTTGAAATGAACATTAACCCACAAAGTCCCAGTGAAACAACTGGGAGTTGCAACTAAGTTGTTCTACTGACTTCAATGGGATTTAAGCGGGACCCATATTCTCTGGATTAGGGCCTAAGATTGCAGTAATGAACATTTGCAAACTCGTGTGCTTGCCCTTTGACCTCAGTTAGGAGGGCATTTGGAGCTCCCACACCCGTAAAAGAGTTCTGGATCTTGGGGTACGCTTCCATCTCAGTTCCACTTCCGCCAGTTTAGTAGATCCTTTTTTCAACCCCCCTCTCAACCCCAGTACCGGTAGCCGAAGTGGAACAGAAAGGGTTCACGCAAATATGTGCGGCGACATAATACATCCCTCAAGAATGGATTTGCACTGAAATGCCGGTGCATTCATTGACAAAGCTTGGCAAATGGTCACACGGAGCCCTATTTTGGCTGTAGGGGGAAAAAAAACAAAGAGAAGAAAAACGAGAAAGAAAGGCGCACTAAATTGCAGCATAAAATCAAGGTCGTACAGACGGCCAACGCAAACGGTGGTTCCTCCTGTCATCCTCTGCATAATCATAGCATCACGTTTGCATATGGAACAGCCTTTTTCGTTATTGCTCTACTTCATAAAAATATAAGGAACTTAGAACAGACGTACACATTACAAACTTAAGGTTCTTTGGTGAAGAATGAAAAAAACAGTATTTTCGCAGTACATAGATCCCGGAAGCAGACTTTCTGCTTCTATCTGCTGATCCGCTGGATCCTCTCGCAGAGGAGGGACAAGTACTGGGTCAGTTTGACCATGGCAACGATAACGAGTCCTCCCACCATCATACACGATGGCCAAAAGAGTGAGTGGAACAGAACGTTGGAACTGTAAAGTTTGGTTAGCAGCACATTCTTCTGGACCCCGTCTGGGTCGTAAAAACACGAAAAGTGCTGGTACTTCTTGAAGTTTTCCATGACGACATTCACAAGAGACAGAGACTCCTCAAAGTTCTTGCCGCATCTGGGTATGTAGGAGCACTGTTGAGGAAGAAAGAACAGGGAAGAGATGGTGTGTCTCTAGCCAAACAAAATATCCCAAACGTTTTCACTATTAACCCAAACCATCATGACCATGACCGATTCCGCACAAGCAGCTGTGCCGCCCTCACTTTTCTGTTTCCCCCGCTTGCATCGGTCAATTTCACACTGTTCGCTGTGCAGCGGAATTTTGACCCACAGCTCCCCCCCGATTCCCCCTGTGTCTTCTTGATCCTTGTTTTTTGAGATCGAGAAGACGCGGGGGAAATCAGGGGGAGCTGTGGGTCAAAATGCGGCCACACAGCAAATAGCGTGAAATTGACCAATGCGAGGGGTGGCACAGCTTCTTGTGGGGAATCATTCCATGTTTCCCAGGCTAGTAGACATGTGAAGGTTCTCCTCTAGTACTCTCATAAAAGCACAATTCCCAGAAATCCTGGCGAGAGGACATACTGTTGAAATGGGTTTTAAACTATCGGCTGTCTGCATTCTCATTTTCCTGGCTTGTGAATTCCTATTGCTTTGGTTTCCCCCGTTCTTCTGCATGTCTTTTGCTCCCTCTGGTGGCCGATTTGATATCACATAGGTTTATGTCCACCATATCTCCCTGAAGATTTAAACTGCAGGTTTTTATGCCAGACATAAACATATGTAATATGGAATCGAACACTAGAGGGAGCAAAACACAATAACTTACAAGCAAGGAAAATGAGAATGTGGAAAGGTACTATGAATACTTCTGATTTTTGCCTCCCTTGATATATTTTCCCATTGGGAAGATGCAGCAGCTCTATTTGGGGAGGTTTTTTGGGGGGGGGGAGGTAGAGATCTCTTGTACATCTTTGTGTCTAAAATGCTTTCCCGAGAATATTTTTACAGACTTAAAAAAAAAAGACTTTTTAGCCAATGCAGGTTTTATACTTGAATTAAGGAAGGGAGAAAAGCAGAAGCCGATTTTAAGTGTCATTTTAAAAAGTGCCTTTATTTAAAATGCCTGTGGGAGATTCCAAACATCAACACTGTTGATGCCCATGATTGCTAGTTAGGTAGGATTATACGATTATAGGCTTGATCCATAAAACAACCTTGGCTTCTGTTAAAGTGAAAAGGGGAAGGGGGGGGAAGAGGAGGGCAGCGGCTTAGTGCTAGAAGCATGCTTTGTATTGCTAAAGCCTTCGGAGTCCTGGGCATTGCTGAAATTTTCAATTAAAATGCATCTCAGACAGTAAGGCCAAAGACTAGGGTTGCCGATAGCTCTCAACCGGCAAGGGTGTGTATGCAGGGAAGGGGGGAAACGATTTGCCACTGTCATGCCATCACTTCTGGCAAAGACATCAATTCGACACTCTAGGATTTGGGGCAGAACTCTAGGGTAAAACCACAGAGCTCTACCCAAGTCCTAGAGCATCCTACGGACACTGCACTGGCAGCGTGATGTCACTTCCAGGTATTCGCTGGAAGTGATGGCACGCTGCTGGTGCGGTGCCATGAAAAATCAGATTAACAGGACTTTGCTGTCTCTAATCATTGCTGAAAATCAAAGCACCTTCCTCCTGCATCTCTTCGGCAAGTAAGGATGGTGTGACCCATGAGGCAGAAAGGCCGTTCCGGATTCATGTTGACCTTTAGAGGGTTGCTAGTCCTGACCTTCAGGGATGGGAGTGCAGCTTTCTCCACAGTGCTGTCAGCAACATCACTGGCTGAACCAGCTGGAGGTAGGAGGGAAATGACAACCCGGACAGGCTGGGGGTGGTGGTGGTCCGTGCTTTGATTGCTCCAGGAGGCTGCCTCCGTAGCAGCCCGTGAAAGGGACGTCAAGCCTAACAGCAGGAGGTGCCCATCAGCTGCTCTTCCAATAACGGATTACATTTTCTGTTTGCCTCGCTACCAGTAAAAGAATCATCCCGCACTGTTCTGTGAAATGCGTTTTCATGCTGTAGTTTTTGCACTGAAACTCCTGCTACTGAAGGGATGCTACTATAACATCCCTTCTTCCTGAGTGGCAGGCATCGTATGAAAAGCTGCAGACCACATGGGAAGAGCCCACACTAGGGACACCTGTTGGGCTGCCACTACTACTGGAGGTGGGAAGGATTAGAGCAGGGGTGGCCAAACTGTGGCTCGGGAGCGGCATGTGGCTCTTTCACACATATTGTGCGGCTCCCAGCAGGCTCCCCATCTATTTGTCCTTCCTTCCTTCCTTCCTTCCTTCCTTCCTTCCTTCCTTCCTTCCTTCCGTCCTTCCGTCCTTCCGTCCTTCCTCCCTCCCTCCATCCCTCCCTCCCTCCCCCCATCTATTTGCTTTCTTTGTTTCTCTCTCTCTCTCTCTTTCCACCTCTCTCTTTCTCTCTCTCTTAGACAAACAAATATCACCAGCAAGCAAGTAAATATCATTGGACAAATAAATATTATCAACCCCTTTTACCCTTTTGTTTTTATTTTTGGCAGTTTCATTCAAAGTGAATAAAAAGAAAATTCGCATATTTCCCCAATAAAAAACGTGTGTGTCATATTTGTTCATGTCTCGCGGCTCTCAAACATCTGATGCTTGTTCTATGTGGCTCTTATGTTGAAGTCCGGCCACCCCTGGGTTAGAGTGTGCCACCCTCCTGCTAATGAAGTGGAGAGAGCTGGGAGAAACATGTCGGTCCATCTAGCTCAGTGGGGTTGTCTCTTCTGGCTAGTAGCAGTCCTTTGGGGGTCTTGGGGAGAGAAAGGTCATTCCCAACACCTGTGGGCTGAAATTCTTTAACCAGAGGTGCCAAGGATTGAATGTGGCCCCTCTGTAAGTAAATCATATCCACTACCCCGAAGCCCACATGACTCTGGAGTAATAGAAATACAAGGCCCAAACTGTTTCTGGTGGGTTTGAGAGAAGTTCCAAAGTTGCCAATTGTGGCTAGACAAATTCCTGGAGAGTTGGAGGTGGAATCTGGGGAGAGGAGGCAGCTCAGTTTGGTGTAGTGGTTAGGCGCGCGGACTCTAATCTGGGAGAGCCGGGTTTGATTCCCCACTCCTCCACATGTGGCTGCTGGCGTGACCTTGGGTCAGTTATAAGCTCTTTCAGAGCTGTTCTCTCAAGGGAACTTCTCGGGAAAGCTCTCTCAGCCCCACCTACCTCACAGGGTGTCTGTTGTGGGGAGGGGAACTGTAAACTGCTCTGAGACTCCTTTGGGTAGTGAAGGGCGGGGTATAAATCCAATCTCTCCTTCTTCTTTTCAGCACGGATGTGATTCCACAGAGTCCACCCTCCAATCCTGCCATTTCCTCCAGGGGAATTGATCTCTGTAGACTAGAGATCAGTTGTAATTCTGGGAGAACTACAGACCTCACCTGGAGGCTGGCAACCCTAGAGGGATGTGTGTGTTTCTTGGATCTTCTTAGCGAAGTTATGTTACTTGGAAAGGACTAGCACTTTACGGGCTGTTCAGATTTTGGGAACTGCATTTGTCCTTGCTTTAGGAATGGCAGAACGGGAACAGTTCCAAGGGCTTCTGGAGACGGGAAAGAGTAGCAGAAAGTATGCTTTACGGGGGAAGGGTATTTATTTACTTGGTTTCGTAGACTTTTTGTTCGCCATGCCCACTCTGAAATTAAGAGTGCAATAAGAGGCTCAAATAATGTCTAGTGCTAGAGGTCTATTTTCCAGTTTCTGTTTAACAATTGAGGTAATTAAGATAAGATGGAGCAGAGGTCCGTCAGTGGCTATTAGCCACAAGAAATAGACAGAACACTCTGTCTGGGGCAAGGGATGCTCTGTATTCTTGGTGCTGGGGGGGCCCACAGTGGGAGGGCTTCTGATGTCCTGGCCCCGCTGGTGGACCTCCTGATGGCACCTGGTATTTCTGGCCACTGTGTGATACAGAGTGTTGGACTGGATGGGCCATTGGCCTGATCCAACACTGGCTTCTCTTATGTTCTTATAACGGGATCTATAGACCCCTGATTAGGGTGACAGTGAGTTTGAGGAGGGGGAGTCGGTCTAAGGCCGCACCAGGTTGCTTAGCGCAGGCTCAGTCCCCGGCAAGTGACCAGTTGATGCCCCAGGGATCCACCTGGTGGGAACCGCCATCTTGATCCCTGTACATGTGCATACCTTAGCATGGGCCTCGCAATAAAAACGGAGTCTGGATCAAACCGATATCAAAATGGTAGTGAGTCGCGCTGAGTGTCTGAAAGAGAATGTGAAGACGGCTCCTCCGTCAACTGCGCAAAAGCCCATCTCTGGTGGGAGTCAGTCGAAGGGCCTTTAGAGGGTCCCCTAAGGGGTCCCCCTCCCTGATCATCTGGCTTTAACAAATGAGCCAAACAATCAAGACACTGAGCAACGGGCCAGCCCCAGCTATTTCTTTCTTACCCTAAGTGCTGGACAGGAAGACTTCTCCCCCTGCTCCATCATGTACAACAGTCATCAGCAGGGCTATCTTTGGGCAGGAACGCACAGGAATGGAGTTCCGGCTGGCTCCCAAGTTGGCCACGCCCAGCAGGAACTCATTAGCATAACAGGCCACACCCAACAGCAGGAACTCTTTAGGATTGGCTACATTAGGGGTGTGTGGCCTAACATGCAAAGGAGTCCCTGCTACAAAAAAAGGCCCTGGGTTTTGACAACAAACAAGGTAAACAGAATAAGAAGCAAAAGGTGGGTGTGGCTGGATGACCACACTTCTGGTAACATGGGGGTGCGGCCTAATGTGCTAATGAGCTGTGCTGTCACGGGTGTGGCCTAATATGCTAATGAGTTCCTGCTGTTGGGTGTGGCCTATTATGCTAATGAGTTCCTGCTGGGCTTTTTCTACAAAAAGAGCCCTGGCATCAGCACCTCCCTATCTAAACTCTCAGTCTCCCTAAAGGAACACTTCTCCTTTGATGCTTTTACCTGTAATGCAAAAGAAGAAAACTCCCCTCCACAATGTATATACCCCCCCCCCATTTTCAAATTGGCTATCTCCAAAGAGATGGACTTTTCATCACTCCCACATCCCGGTGCGAACGTCTCTCCCTCTCCTCAATCTTAGCAAAATGCAGGGCTCTAGTCGGGGGGGGGAGCTCTCAGGTACGGAGCTCCGGAAGAGAACCTCTAGGGGGCGGGGCGGTCACGTGGTGAAGCCCCGCCCCCTTCTTTACCCCGCCCTCTGCTTCGATCCTCATTCCGTTTGGGAATGAGGATGAAGCAGGAGGGTAAGTAGCCGGGCCTTCTGACACACTTCCGGTGATGTCAGGGGGTGTGGCCTTCTGTCACTTCCGGTGATGTCAGGGGGCGTGGCATATGCAAATAAGTTATGCTAATGAGTTATGCTAATGAGCTCCGGCAGCTCTTTTTCTACAACAAGACCCCTGGCAAAATGCATCAAAAGTTGTCCCTCAGCCTGTCCAATTCGTAGCTGGTTTTGGATCCCGGCCTGTTACCCCAACTGTACGGCTGGCTTTTCCACCCTGTTCTGCTGCGCTTCTCCAGTCTGGTCAGTTTTCCTCTTCAGAGCTGCCTGGTCATGTTTAGGAAGTGGGCTGGTATGTCTTCAGTTTCCCCCTTTTATTTCCTCCCTTAGTAGCAGGTAGTGAGTTAGGGAAAGGGTTTAAACTGTGTTTGGCACTTCATATTTGCATTTATTTCCTTTCTGCAGCACCTCTGATTTTTATTTACCTGATTTAACTTGGTTTCCTTTCTGTTAATTCAATACATTCCTTTTCTTGTTTAAGAAGCTTACTTCTCTTCCTTTTGTTTTGAGTATTGCTCTGTATCTTGACCCCCCCATATACACAGGTTGCGAATTGATACCTGACAATATGTGTGTTTTCTCTTTGCTGCCAGAAGGACACTAGCTAAAGACGGCACATGTTTTGGTGATTTGAGTAGCACTAGCAACATCCAATAGGAGGACAACACAATGACATCACCAGCCTGCAGTGCCCAATAGGAGCTCAATCCACCATCAGCCCTCATTGGGAACCATTAGCCTCTTTGGATACAGAACTCTTCCCCCCCTGAGGCAGGCAAAGAATGGTTCTGGCTCAGAAGCAGATCGGCTTCAGTAATCTGAGTGGGTTGAAAGAGAAGCATCTTTTAATTCTCTTCTGGGTCCAAAAGTCAAGCATAACTGTCAAGGGGCAAGATTTGGGAATCAGTTTACGCAAGAGTATGTCAGGGAGAGAGAAAAATAACGAGCGAGCCAGGAGTCAAAGAAGCATTAACTGTACCTGTATTAGATTAAGAGGAGAGGCCACTGGGAGGGATTAAGTGAGTTTAGAAACGGGCAGATGTTTTCAAGGTTTCGAGAGCCAACGGAGCAGTAGCGGCTAAGAGCCAAGGAAGACAATATATTCGATCAGATATAACGGCTGCTGATGGTTGTTGAAAACCAACAGCAATCTGGGGAGGCTATGAATTTAAGCAGGGGAACAGCGGGGGGGGGGGAAGGTGAGTAAAAGGCCCGTTCCTACGTTCTCCTCCAACTCTTCTGCTCCAAACCAACCCGTCCCAGTTGCTTTCCTTATCGCAGGACAAAAGGTACGGATGGCTGTATTGTGGATGGACAAACAGAAGGAGGGACAGGCCCCCCCCCCGGCCGTTCCTCTGCTTAAACTCATAGCCTCTTAACATTGCCTTTGGTTAAAAGAAGGATCATCAGAGGAAAATGACACATGGCTGTGTGTAAGGTCTAGGGATGTCCTTGGCTCAGTCAGTTTGGCGTAGTGGTTAGAGGCGCGGACTCTAATCTGGGAGAACTGGGTTTGATTCCCCCACTCCTCCACGTGCCGCTGCTGGCGTGACCTTGGCTTACTGACTATTGGAGAGTTTGTTCTATTGTTGATCGGGTGCCCGGCTTTGAATGATTATAATAGGATTGAGTTTTTTCCTGTAATACTGGTCTGAAGGCTTTTATACACTGTGAGTGCTGTGCTAAGGATTTTTCCTCCTACATATATCATTTTAAAGTGTTCTGTACATTATGAGTACTTTATGAAGTAGTGTGAACTTCTTGAGGAAGAGGTATCGAAGAGCTGTGTATCATTTATGGACTTGCACTATTCATGGACCTGTACATTATATGATGTAATTTGGTTTTACTGATACATGTGGTCCTCTGTTATTCTTGTCATATAAATCTACTCTTTTTGCATGACTTTTTGAGCACTTGTGGTCTGCGTTATTTGTACAGTGCTTGCTTGCTTGCTTTCTATGACCTTGGGTCAGTCACAAGTTCTCTCAGAGCTGTTCTGGAAAGAGCAATTCTCAAAAGAGCTCTCTCATCCCAACCTACCTCACAGGGTGTCTGTTGTGTGGAGGGGAAGGGAAAGGAGATTGTAAACCACTTCGAGACGCCTTTGGATAGTGAAGGGCGGGGTATAAATCCAATCTCTTCTTCTCTTCTTCTCATATTAGCCACAAACTTATCTGGTGGCTTTAGGTCAGGGGATACTGACCTCGTTCCACACCCTGCGCTGTGTTGAAACAGCCCCCCAGCCCATAGCTGCTGTGACACATAGTGGCAATTTTTAAAGGGCTAATTTTTACTCTAAAACTGCCTCGGTGGCCATGTGCTGGACCCATGGTCGCTTAGAGTTTGGCTCTAAGTTTGATCCTTTGAGTCTCTTTTGCTAAGCCTTCCTTCAAGGAAGAACGAGTTTCTCTGATGGAGAATGGTTTTTTCCCCCCTAATGGAGAAAACTTCCTCTGATGGAGATGAGTCTTATTTTTCTTGGAGGAAGTTTGTCTCTGTCGGAGGAGGAGGACTTGGAGCAAGACAGCTATTGGATCCAACCCATGGAGGGGAGCCTGACAAAATACGATCTCCCATGATCCCCCACCCCCAGTCTGAAGTGCTGCAGTCCACTCTGCCATTACAGTGTTCTCCTGCATGTGTGAATCAAGCCTACCTCTGCTACAACACTCTGCCTAGCAGGATGGCCACACCTTCTGACATTTTCGGGCTTGAGCTACAGTGGGAAAACCCCACAATTTGGCTGCTCCCCAGCAGCCGTGCAGGCTGTAAAGTGGGTTTGCCCTTTGGAGTTAGTTGTTGTTGTTGTTGTTCAGTCGCACAGTCGAGTCCAACTCTTTGCGACCCCATGGACCAGGTCACGCCAGGCCCTCCTGTCTTCCGCCGTCCTCTGAAGTTAACTCAATTTTATGTTCGTTACATCTATGACACTGTCTAACCATCTCATCCTTTGCTGTCCCCGTCTTCTTTGACCTTCAGTCAGGGCTCTTTTTGTAGAAAAAGCCCAGCAGGAACTCATTAGCATAATAGGCCACACCCAACAGTAGACACTCATTAGCATTTTAGGTCACACCCCTGACAGAGCAGCTCATTAGCATATTAGGTCACACCCCCATGTTACCAGAAGTGTGGTCATCCAGCCACACCCAACTTTTGCTTCTTATTCTGTTTACCTTGTTTGTTGTCAAACCAGGGCTCTTTTTGTAGCAGGAACTCCTTTGCATGTTAGGCCACACACCCCTAATGTAGCCAATCCTAATGAGTTTCTGCTGTTGGGTGTGGCCTATTATGCTAATGAGTTTCTGCTGTTGGGTGTGGCCTATTATGCTAATGAGTTCCTGCTGGGCGTGGCCAACTTGGGAGCCAGCCGGAACTCCGTTCCTGTGCGTTCCTGCCCCAAAATAGCCCTGCCTTCAGTCTTTCCCAGCATCAGGGTCTTCTCCAGGGAGTGCTCCCTTCTCATTTGGTGGCCAAAGTATTTGAGCTTCAGTTTCATTATCTGGCCTTCCAGGGAACAGTCAGGGTTGATTTCTTTTAGGATTGACTGATTTGATCTTCTTGCAGTCCAAGGGACTCTCAAGAGCCTTCTCCAGCACCATAGTTCAAAAGAATCTATTCTTCGGCGCTCGGCCTTCCTTATAGTCCAACTCTCGCAGCCATAGATGACTACTGGGAATACCATTGCTTTGACCACGCGGACTTTTGTTGGCAGGGTGATGTCTCTGCTTTTTATCATGCTGTTTAGGTTCGCCATTGCTTTCCTCCCAAGGAGCAGGTGTCTTTTAATTTCATGGCTGCTGTCACAGGAGCAATCCTTAGCAGGTCTACTCGAAAATAAGTCCCACATTATCCATGTGGCTTTCTTAGGGTTACCAGCCTCCAGGCAGTGGATGGAGACCTCCTGGCGACATAATCTGACCTCCAGGCGACATAATCTCCAGGAATTTCCCAACCCAGAGCTGGCAACCTTAGACTTACCGCCAGGAAAGTGTCCTTAGGACTATGGTCATAATGTAGCTTTTTAAAGGCTGGGGAAATGTGATCTGGAAGACACTGGATCTGCTACTACAACTCAGTAGCAACTGCATGCCTGTTGCGGAATAAACCCCTTTCCCGGAAAGTCCCGAAAAATCACCGTGCCAGCCCTAGCGCCTGCAAGGGGGTAGACCTCCTGCCGTGCCAGCGCAACATCATAAAACAAGCGATTATGCAAGGTCATTATGCCGACGTTCGCAATTATACATCTGCCGGCAATCACTGGGATCTGTGTTCCAGTATCTGATTTTGCCCTATCTCGGGCAATTAAATTCCTGCGCCACTACGACTGTTATCTCCTGAGCGAATGTAGGCAGATAATGAAGAGATACATGTGTGCCTGAACGTCATCAGTGCAAAGACGAGGGACCTCCGGTGCCCCTTTTTGCAAACAAAGATAAACAGCCATCTGGGGAAAGAGCACCACATCACAAGAAGAAGCCGTGACGCGCACGGTTAATGTTGCATCAGCACAGATGCGCTCGCGGCCTGGCAGACTGCGCTGCTCTGTTCCTGCATTCGCAACATTCATTATATTTTCCAGCACAAAAGGAAAACATATTCAAATTGGCACGGCTCTGCTAGGTTTGCTTTGCCTTTGCAATGAGGATGTTTAGTTAGTAGTTCGGTTTGTCGCCAGCATGGGGTTAGGGAGTCTGCCGGCCCATCTGGAGCAGTGATTTCCCCCCCACAAGGTCCCACCCCTGTTAAATAATTTTTAATTTCTTTTTAATGTCTGACATTTCAGCTCATTGGATGCCTCCTTCTCTCCGCCCCCCCCCCCCCAAACTGGGTAATTTCTGCTTGAAGGAAAACAAAAACAAAACCCCGGTAGCAGAGCATACCCTCCCAAAATGACAGCATCCAGGGCTATTTTGGGTCAGGAACGCACAGGAACGGAGTTCCGGCTGGCTCCCAAGTTGGCCACGCCCAGCAGGAACTCATTAGCATAATAGGCCACACCCAACAGCAGAAACTCATTAGGATTGGCTACATTAGGGGTGTGTGGCCTAACATGCAAAGGAGTTCCTGCTACAAAAAAAGCCCTGGGTTTGGACAACAAACAAGGTAAACGGACTGGGCCGCTCGGGTAGGGCGGGATATAAATCCCAAAAATAAATAAATAAAATAATAAATAAATAAATAAACAAACAGAATAAGAAGCAAAAGGTGGGTGTGGCTGGATGAGCACACTTCTGGTAACATGGGGGTGCGGCCTAATGCGCCAATGAGCTGTGCTGTCAGTGGTGTGGCCTAATATGCTAATGGGTTCCTGCTGTTGGGTGTGGTCTGTTATGCTAATGAGTTCCTGCTGGGCTTTTTCTACAAAAAGAGCCCTGACAGCATCCCAAAACCAACCCCATCTAATCTCCTCAATTATGTCCCCCCCAAGATTCAGAAAGCAAGCACTGTACAAATAACGCGCAGACTTGTGGTCTGCGTCATTTGTACAGTGCTTGCGTGCTTCCCCCAAAGGTTCCCCACGGTGGATTTTTCAAGACAACAGTCACTTTCGTCGTTCAACACGCCTGAAAATAGCTAGATTCAAGTACAGGAGCAGCTTAGAGACCAAGATTTTCGGGGTATGTTCCTTTGAGAGTCAAAGCTCCTTTTGTTAGAAAACATCTGAAAATAATTACTCTTCAGTCGCCAAGACCGTAAGCACAGCAAGGCTGTTTAAAGGGGGTCACTTTGGTAAGCAACTTATTTAAGAAAGGCGCTTATTAATAAACGTCTGAACACGATAGAAATGATTCACATTCATATTTCTAAGACTAACAAACTAAAGTACACCAAACTGTTTGGGCTTGGTGAAAGGCCGGTAGACATTTCTGTTGGTGAAAGGCTGGTGGACATTAAAAAGTTGGGTGCTTTTTAATTTGTGATTTTCTACTTTGATATGGGATATCATATTTGATCATGTATAGTTCAGGCTAGCCCGATCTTGTCAGATCTCAGAAGCCAAGAAGGGTTGGCCCTGTTCAGTACTTGGGTGGGAGACCGCCAAGGAAGTCCAGGGTTGCAAAGCTGAGGCAGGCAATGGCAAACCATCTCTGCTCATCTCTTGCTTTGAAAACCCCACAGGGTCACCGTAAACTGGCTGTAAGTTGACAACAACAACATAAACGTTTTAGTATCTTACTAGGCCTAAGTCTCTGGGATGAGGTAGACCAAACACTGGAGTAAACAAGGAATTGTAGCAAGCCATTAATATTCTCTAACACAACTCCCTCTATGGCAGCCACATGGCTGACCCTCCCCCCCCCCCCCCGGTGGCCTGATAGATGTGAATTAGGGCTGCCAAGCCCCCCCGAGGGGTGGAAACCCCCCCGCCCCAGAGGCCCGTTCCCTGACGCTGGAGAATTGGGCCCCGGGGGGAACCCCGCCCCAGCGTGCACGTCACAGGGAAGTGACGTTATGATGCCGGGCATGCTGGGGGCGGGGCCACGGCCATACAAGGGAAAACTCTATGGCACGTGCCAGGATACGCACGGGAGTCCCCCGCCGGCAAGGTAAGTGCCACTTGGCAACCCTAATATGAATGTGGCCTTCCTGCAGGGCCACATAGGGTTTGGGCCCTCCTAGTGGGAGGGGAAAGGATTTGTCTGACTACAACTATTTTTTTGGGCCAACACTAGAGGGTCTTTCAGGGCCAGCTCAAGCTATCGAGCCACTCCAGCACCTTTCTCCCGTGCTGCACCAGCAAGGTCCAATGCAGTCTGAAGAAGGTGCACCTCTGTACACTAGGGTTGCCAGGTCTGTCGGAAACACCAGCACAGGGGGATGGGGGGGGGCACATTCCGGGAGCACGAAGTGACGTCACATGACGTAGGCATGTCGGTGACATCAGGGGCGATGCTATGGTTTTTGGGCAAAACTCTCTGGTAAAATCAGCCTCAGACCATAGAGTTTTGCCCCAAAACCAGAGTGTCGCTCCTTGCCATCACCAACATGCCCATGTTACTTCCAGGTGACGTGGGCAGGTCATATTTATTTCCGGTGATGTCACTGTTTGGGGGGGAGGATTTCCTCCCAACAGCCAGCTGGGCAGCAGCAGGCAGAAGCTTACAAACCAGGGGATCCCCTGCCCGTAACTGGGAAATGGCAACCCTACTGTACACTGTCTTGGGACCTAGGTGGCAGAAGTACCAGTGTAAGAGGCAAAAACCACATCTGTCACCTCTTTCCTTGTCACTGCCCCTTTGGCACCCCACGTGAGCCAGTTTGGTGTCGTGGTTAAGTGTGCGGACTCTAATTGGGGAGAACCGGGTTTGATTCCCCACTCCTCCACTTGCACCTGCTGGATGACCTTGGGCAAGATATAGTTCTGATAAGAGCTGTCCTTGAAAAAAGAGCAGTTTCTGTCAGAGCTCTCTCAGCCCCACTCGCCTCACAGAGTGTCTGTTGTGGGGAGGGGAAGGGAAAGGAGTTTGTAAGCCGCTCTGGGACTCCTTTGGGTAGTGAAGGGCGGGGTATAAATCCAATCTCTTCTCTTCTTTATTTATTTTATTATATTTATACCCCGCCCTCCCCGCGAACAGCTATTCTAAGTTCTGAGTGGCTATTTGGATTGCTTAGGCAGTGAACCAGCCCTGGGATAGCTATTGATCAGCAGAGCCGCTTTTCAGTTCTCCAGTTTACCTCCTTGGGGGTTTACCGAGTTAGTAAATGTATTGTTATGAGTTTGGGTGCCTTTGTTGATTGCGAATGGTAGTTTTGCTCAGGATGGCACTTGGTCAGCGATCAGGAGCTTAACAAAAAAGCTTGATGTTCCATGCGGAACTCTCTCTAGCCTTTGGGATGCCACCACCTTCGGGCTGCAGAAGGGACAATTTGGAGAGAGATTCATGTTTGGTTGGAGTCAGCTGAATGGGAACCAAAGAATCATAGAGTTGGAAGGGGCCATGCAGACCATCTAGTCCAACCCTCCCTGCCCAATGCAGGACCAGCCTAAAGCATCTCTGACAAATATTCGTCCAGCCCCTTTCTTGAAAGTTGTCAGTAAAGGGGAGCTCACCACCTCCCTAGGCAGCTGATTCCACTTTGGAGCAGAGGTCATTTTGGGGGGGATTGCAGTTCCCCCGGGTGAGGTATGGGGGGCGGGGCACATGACGAAGCCCCGCCCCCTGCTTCCGGCCACCCCGCTTCCAGCCCTCATTCAGCCAGGAGGAGGCAGGAGAAGAGGGAGGTTAAGTTGCTTCCTCCCTGCCTCTCCCCACCCCTGCCTGCCTGGGGCCAGGGAGGGCCGTCGCGGGGCTTCCGTGCACTCCCGCCGACCTTGCAGGTCCACCGCCGGGCCCCTCATGGGGCTCGGCAATGGAGCTGCAAGGCCGGCGGCGGCGGCCGGGACCGTTGGGGGCAGGGTGTGTGGCCTTATGACACACTTCCGGTGATGTCAGGGGGTGTGGCCTTATGGCACACTTCTGGTGATGTCAGGGGGTGTGGCATATGCTAATGAGTTATGCTAATGAGTTCCCCTAGCTCTTTTTCTACGAAACGACCCCTGCTTTGGAGATGCAGTAAGGATTCGTGCTTATTCATCTTGGGGAGTCTGATGCAGCATTAACCCTTGTGCCTATCTGCTTTAAGGAGCTGCTGGCTTCCAATATGCTCTGCTTGTACTGCTGTTAATAGCCAGATGTTATAAGGACCTCAGAAGGAGGGGAAACAAAGAATATGTAAAGAGACCATTACTGGCATTTCCTATTCTTCAGAGAAAGGTGTGTGTGTGAGCAGAGTGCATTCATATGCCGAGCCATGGAAAGCAAAAACAATACAAATTAAATTCTGCTTCACGGAAATGCAAATTCTGTCCAAAGTCAGATCCTATAAAAGTTACTTATGCCAATGTACTTGCTTCACATTAAGTTGCCTGTTATTTTATTTTAAGCCTGGTACGGGGGTATTTTCAGAATCTTATTTATTGTATCCCAGTGCATGGTTGGAGTCAGTAGCATGTGTATGGGCAGCGACAGGGGACATTAACGGAGGCCATGAAAGAAGGACAGGTTACCGTGCACAGTTTAACCCCCACAGCCGTTAGAGCCTTTCTCAGCTTCTTCCTAGGCATTTTGCAACCACGACGGCTAGAAGCTTGTCTTAAAAAATAAAAGCAGACATGATATTTTACTTCTTTCCAACGAGAGACAGCGTTGTTCAGTGGTTAGAGTGTTAGGCTAGGATCTGGGAGAACAAGGATCGAATCTCCACTTTGCCATGCAAGGGTGCTGGGTGACCTTGGGCCAGTCACACGCTCCTCTCAGCCTTGTTGGGAATATGTGAGTTGTAAGGTCTAAATTCGAGTCATTATAGGGTTAACCTGTCTACCTTGTGTGCTATTGTTTAGCCTGACCTGGAAGGAAATCTGGCACAGAGCCAATGCAATCAAATTCTGTGAAACTGAAGTCTGTTTACAAACATCATTGGTTAATGTAATCCGGTGATTTCCTTCTAGGGGTCAAGAAGAAGAAGAAGAAGAAGAAGAAGAACCTCCATTGTTTGTTGCTGTTGTGAGACCGTGTGGTCGGTCCGTTGTAGCTCTGAAGATGTAGCCTTAGTCTTTGTTATTTTGTGGGTTTCCTGTGTACCCTACCCTTGGAAATAAAGCTTTTTAAACAGAAAGTAATGCCTCTTCTCCAGTGAAGCAAAGATCCATTGCAAACCTCTAAATATCTAAGTATTTTTGCCTATTTTTCAAACAAGCCTAACCTACCTCACAGGGTTGTTGTGAGGATAAAATGGAGGAGAGGAGAATGATGAGAGTCATCTTGAGTCCCCACTGAGGAGAAATGAAGTAAATAAATAGTAAGTTCTACGTGCACTTTCGGAATACCCGTGTGAGCGGCTCTGCTTTGAAAAAGAGAACACAAAAACTATCCCACTGCCAAAGCGGACTTCCAACGGAATTCGTCCCATGGTCTTACCTCAGAATTAATTTTCATTGTCTCCTCTGTGTGGTATAGTAGATACTTCTGTCCCAAAGTCGTTACATTGACGTACACTTGCAGGCAGGGGTACTGAGAATGCTTCCAGCAGTCCGGACCGCAGTTGAACGAGCAGTTGAAGGTTTCTGTGATGGAGGCATTGAGGAGTGTACATTGTGTCTCTTCTGTCCAAACACTAGTGAGGAAAGAAAGGTTAGACAAAGCACAGTGAGCGGCTTGGATCTCAGTTTTTAGCAGAGAACTCCTCTCCTGACAAATTTTCCAGTCCTAGAGAGAGCCCTGTGGCAGGTGAGACGGGTTCAGGTCCTCCAAATCATCACAGACAATTGGCCTGAACTTTCAAGATAAGCAATAACTTTTGATATCTTCCCATGCTCCCTAATTATGGTGCATTCTGGGGCATTCACAACAGGCCCATAGCCAGGGTTTTCTGGTGGGGCAGCCATTATTTTTCCATCGGCATGAAAAAGGTACGGTGGTCTGTTCTGCCATTCTCCCATCTTGGGTCTGATTGGAAGAAGGGGCAGGGGGAATGACACAACCCCCCACAAGACCTCCCCCCAGCAGGGCTATTTTTGGGCAGGAACGCACAGGCACGGAGTTCCGGCTGTCTCCCAAGTTGGCCACGCCCAGCAGGAACTCATTAGCATAATAGGCCACACCCAACAGCAGGAACTCTTTAGGATTGGCTACAGTAGGGGTGTGTGGCCTAACATGCAAAGGAGTCCCTGCTACAAAAAAAGGCCCTGGGTTTTGACAACAAACAAGGTAAACAGAATAACAAGCAAAAGGTGGGTGTGGCTGGATAGCCACACTTCTGGTAACATGGGGGTGTGGCCTAATGTGCTAATGAGCTGTGCTGGCAGGGGTGTGGCCTAATATGCTAATGAGTTTCTGCTGTTGGGTGTGGCCTATTATGCTAATGAGTTCCTGCTGGGCTTTTTCTACAAAAAGAGCCCTGCCCCCCAGGAAGAAAGTTCAACCAGAGGAAGGAACACAGGGGAGGAAGAATGAAGGAGTGCTCCACCCTGCACTTTGTTTTCCACACACACACCCGGCATGCCTTTAAGGAAATGTTTAAAAATGACTTTAAAAGGTTTTCCTGGAGAAGAGATTGTGGGCTGTCCTTTTAAGAAAGGGGGCAGAGCCTCGAATAGCCCCCCATCGCAGCTACAGGCCAGATTCACAAACACAGGGCTCCTCAGTGCGGCACTCACAGGCTCCATGGTGCCTGCCAACACCTTTTCTGGCACCCACCAATTGTTGTTAGGCCAGGTAGGGCTTTTGCCCAGCAAGGCTTCTGAATGGCTATTGGAGATTTGATTGGCTGTGCAGAGTTTTAAAAATGTTGCTTTGGCAGCAGCTGCCGCCACAGCACAAGGATCTTCACTGGGTGCATTCAGACGGGCCATTTAAGCCGGCATAAACTGCTCCGGTTGGAACTGGAGCAGTTTGATCTGGAAGAGATGCGATCACACTCACCTCCTGACTGTGCAGCACATCGCGATATGCCCATTTACACTACTGACGTGCAGCAGCGTGCGTCGGCTTTTTTTTTTTTACATTTTGCACATGCGCATAGGCAGCCATCCACAGAGTTGAGATCTTCACGCAGGCACAGAACACCCTGTCCCGAAAGGCGTGCCCTGAAGCGAAGACTTCCCTTTAAACTTTTACAGCGAAAAGGGCCTCCGTGAGGTCCCGGAACCGTCTGCAGCCTAAAACTAAGCATCTTTTTTTGTTTTGTTTTACAAACGCCGGGGCGAAGCTTCGCCCAAGCGCACATCAAGGAGGCTAAAAAAAATGGCGGCTGAAAAGCAAAAGCCTCAGGCTTCCGAACGGAAGTGGCTCTACACTGGCGGAGAGTGATCAGACGGGGATAATGCGACTAGGACCAGAGCACTCAGGATACCACCACTTGGGGACCTAGTAGCAGAATACACCGGTTTAAAGGGTGTTTGCAATGGTTAGGGATGGAAGGCAGATGTTGGCTGTGTGATCGCGCGTAAGTACTCCGATTTTAACCGGCTCGTATACCGGCTCAAATGCCCCGTCTGAACGCACCCACTGTGTCTGAAGTAAAACTATGGCAGCCATTTTGTGGCTGGCTCTTTCTTCTGCAGCAGCCATTTTGTGGCTGTGTCAGAATTTCCGCAGGCTCAAAAGGGGTCCCCTGCACAAGCATGTGGGAAACACACTCTTATTTCCACTCTGAGACTAATTATGATTCTGAGGTGTCATATAACCCACCCCCCCCAACAATTTTGAACCCATGATCTGTAAGTCTATCCATTTAGTCTTCTCAAATAACTTTGTGAGCGGCCGAGGTACCTTTAGAAAGCAAAGAGGGAAGAGGAAGGTAATACACGGCATGGAGTGAACCTTTCACCTTGGAAAGAGTCTGTGTACCAGCGACATTCCCCATCTGAAGAGAGACCTCAGTGCACCTGTGACATCAGTAGCCATTGCTACCGATTGTTCACAGAAAATGTGTTTAATTTAGCACCATTTCAAACATTACACATGTCCTACATGGAAATCAGTTCTGTGACGGGAAACCCCCCCCCCCAAATGACACACAGATCTCTTTGAAATCAACGTCAGTGTCAAGCCTAAAAGTTTTCCATGCATTTGTGAGAAATTTCTGTACAGTGCTAGCAGACCTACTGTGGTGCTGTGGTTGGAGTGTCAGACTAAGATCTAGGAGCCTCAGGCTCAAATCCCCACTCCACCATGGAAACTTGCTGGATGTCCTTGGCCCAGCCATTCTCTCTTAGGGTTGCCAGGCCTCCCCTGGCCACCAGTGTGTGTGTGTGTGGGGGGAGTAGGGTTGCCAGATACAGGTTGAGAAACTCCTGGACATTTGGGGGTGGAGCCTGGGGAGAACAGGGACCTCAGTGGGGCACAGTGCCATAGAGTCCACCCTCCAAAGCATCCATTTTCTCCAGGGGAACAGATCTCTGCAGTCTGGAGATGAGCTGTAATTCTGGAGGATCCCCAGGCCCCACTTGGAGGCTGGCATCGCTATCAGCCCAGCCTAAGAAGAAGAAGAAGAAGAAGAGATTGGATTTATACCCCGCCCTTCCCTCAGAGTCTCAGAGCGACTTACAAACTCCTTTCCCTTCCCCTCCCCACAACAGACACCCTGTGAGGAAGGTGGGGCTGAGAGAGCTCTGAGAGAAACTGCTCTTTTCAAGAACACCTCTGCCACCAGAACTATAGCTTGCCCAAGGTCATCCAGCAGCTGCGAGTGGAGAAGTGCGGAATCAAATCTGGTTCTCCCAGATTAGAGTCCGCTCAGTTAACCACTACACCAAACTGGCCCACCTCATAGAGTTGATGTGAGGATAAAATTGAGTAAAGGAGAATGTTATGGTAAGCTACTTGGGCCCCCACTGGGGAGAAAGGTGGGGAACAAATGTCTCAACGAATAAATAGTTTTAGCACCTTAATTCCTCACAGTCTAGATGATGTAGCCTTCTTCGTCCTTCAGCAGTCCATTAGGTTGGCAGACACATACAAGATATACACAACTATATAAGTATTATTCCAGTAGGGTTTCCATAGTCTGTTGTGGGGAAATTCAACAGAAGTCCAGGGGCACCTTAGAGACTAACACAATTTATTCCAGAACAAGGAGGTTCTCCTGGGTGGCTTCCCGAGAGTCGCTGCCAGGGACACATGGATCATCAGACAACTACCCTGTGTGAGGAACTACCACAGTTATAGACTGAAATAACCCCTCCATCAGTGGAATGTTTCTAGGCTCAACCCTGTCCCCCTAGAGCAATCATTGGTTCTCCTGACTTCCTGTGCTAGTACAATTTATTCGGGCAATACAATGTCTACTGTGTCAGTCTCCTGGTCGGTGAATTCTTGGATCTGGACCCCTTGTTCTCAAGCTCTTGGCTCTCAGTGGCTATCTAAGGTCCAGGTCTGAGAGGCCTCCTCTCTGAGAAAAGGTACCAGTGAGATGTTTTGGAAACCCACCGGTAAGGCATGAGCTAGTGCTGTGCCGAATTTTGGGGCAGCTCGATTTTCGTTGCAGAAATTGTCATTTCTTTTCTTTTAAAAGTGGGGAAATGTTTATGAAAAAACACAGACATCTTCCCCTCCTTAATGCATTTGGGATGCCTGCTCAGAGATATGGTTCCCGAAACCTGGTGCTTGGCATGGAGGAAAGAGATACGTGCCCCCTCTGTTGATGCAACTGAGCTGATGCATTCTGGTAATGGGATTCCGATCTGCATGCAGATCTCATTAATTCCTCTGCACTTTGTTACTCTCAATGGGATGAGCAGATGGATGTGCATCTTCTGGAAAGCAATGTGCTGTGGAGGAATGGCATCTGTAGTTCGAGCCAAATGCGAGGAGACATTGGCCCAGTTGCTTTAGCAACGAGAAGACGCTCTCCCTCCCTTAAGAACTGTGTCACAAATGTGGAGCAAAACACACCAAAAAGAGGGGATTTTATTGGTGGGGAGAAATAAATTGGCCCCATTTTTGGCTCCAAAGTAGTTTAAGGTAACAGCTTTCCCCCACTGGACATCTCCTTATCATCTGATAGAGATATTCTGTCTCTAAACAGGACAGGTCTATTTGTCAGTCATTACTGACTGACATTGATAGAGCATGAACTTGTCTGAATCTTATTAAAATCCCCCCTCCAACATTCTACCTCACTGGAGTGTTGTCAGGCTTAATTAATTTCAGGTAACTGTGGTGCTTTGATATCCTTAGATGGAATATCATGTGGGACTGCAACATCACCCGTAATTCCACAGGAATTCTTTGACCTTAACTGTAATTGGCAGGGATGTATGGAGAAGAGAACAGATTTAGAAATGTAAATAGTAGGGGCAACCGACTCAGATTTTCTTCCAAAGGCTTAACCCATTGTTTGCTCTAAATACAAGGCAAAGGATATTCAACCACAGCTCCTGCAGATCACGGTAGCGATTATTGAGATGTTACTTTAATTGCGGGATAGATAGGGATGGAAACTGAACCTCCAACTTGCTACCCAGAAAGGGCTCTCTCTGACATGAGTCTGCTGCTCCTCCTGACTCCCAGTCCTGGCCGCCATGTTTCCTTACACTAAGATCTGTCTGTAATAGAATACGTGAGGCTTCAGCAAGCGGAAAAAACAGTGAATGGCAATGACGTTGGGCCCTGGAGAGCACAGGCTAGCTCGATCTTGTCAGATCTCAGAAGCTAAGCAGGGTTGGCCCTGGCCAGTATTTGGATGGGAGACCTCCAAGGAATACCAAGGTTGGATGCGGAGGCAGGCAGTGGCAAACCATCTTTGAACGTCTCTTGCTTTGAAAACCCTATATGGGGTCACGCTTAAGTCAGCTGTGACTTGATGGTTTAAAAAATGGCATGGGTAGAAGGAATGGTGGGGATTCAGCTAGCAAATGGACAAGGCGTTGAGGTTATCAGAACAGGGCTTAAGAAGGCACGTATGCCTCCATGTAGTGTGTGTGTATGAGTAAGCTCTCATAAGAACATAAGAGACGCCAATGTTGGATCAGGCCAAAGGCCCATCCAGTCCAACACTCTGTGTCACACAGTGGCCAGAAATACCAGGTGCCATCAGGAGGTCCACCAGTGGGGCCAGGACATTAGAAGCCCTCCCACTGTTGACCCCCCCTAGCACCAAGAAGACAGAGCATCACTTGCTCCAGAGCCCCTATCTATACCTTGTGGCTAATAGCCACTGATGGACCTCTGCCCCATTTTCTTATCTAATTCCCTTTTGAAGCCGTCCATGCTTGTAGCCGCCACCACTTCCTGTGGCTGTGAATTCCATGTGTTAATCACTCTTTGGGTGAAGAAGTACTTCCTTTTATCCGTTCTAACCCGACCACTCAGCAATTTCATGGTGTGCCCACGAGTTCTTGTATTGTGAGAAAGGGAGAAAAGTACCTCTTTCTCTACCTGCTCTACCCCATGCATAATCTTATAAACCTCAATCATGTCTCCCCTCAGTCGTCGTTTCTCCAAGCTAAAGAGCCCTAAGCGCTTTAACCTTTTCTCATAGGGAAAGTGTTCCAACCCTTTTATCATTCGAGTTGCCCTTTTCTGCACTTTTTCCAAAGCTATAATATCCTTTTTAAGGTGTGGTGACCAGAATTGCACACAGTATTCCAAATGAGGTCGCACCATTGATTTATATAGGGGCATTATGATATTGGCTGATCTGTTTTCAATACCCCTCCTAATAATCCCCAGCGTAGCACTGGCCTTTTTTATTGCAATCACAAACTGTCTCGACATTTTCAGTGAGTTACCTACTACAACTCCAAGATCTCTCTCTTGATCAGTCTCTGCCAGTTCAGACCCCATCAATGTGTATTTATATTGAGGATTTTTGGCTCCAATGTGCATCACCTTGCACTTGGCCACATTGAACCCCATTTGCCATGTTCACGCCCACTTGCCCTTCCTTGACAGATCCCTTTGGAGTGCCTCACAATCCTCAGTGGTTTTCACCACCCTGAACAACTTCATATTATCCGCAGATTTAGCCACTTCATTGCTTACACCCAACTCCAAATCATTAATGAACAAGTTAAAAAGCATTAGACCAAGCACTGATCCCTGCGGTACCCCACTGCTTACCACCCTCCACTGAGAAAATTGCCCATTTATACTCACTCTCTGTTATCTATTAATTAGCCAGTTTTTGATCCATAAAACTTGTCCTTTTATCCCATGATTTTTGAGCTTACTTAGGAGCTTACTTAGGAGCTTACTTAGGAGCCTACGAAGCCTATGAAGCCCACGGAGTCTTCCTTGTGGAGTTAAGTCCTCAAGTATTTCTGTTCTGCCTTTTGGCAAAGTATGCTGTCAAGTCGCACGTGGCTCATGGCCGCCCCATGACGTCCCACCTCATGGGGTTTTCAAGGCAAGAGTTGAGCAGAAGTGGTTTGCCACCGCCTTCCTCTGCTTAGCAGCCTTGGTCTTGCTCCGCCTTACTCAAGTCCAGGAGCACCTTAGAGAACAACAAGGTTTTCAAGGTATGAGCTTCTGAAAGTCAACGCTCCCTTCGTCAGATACCCATTTCCCCTTAACCGTATTCTCGTGAAGGTTTGGGAGGCCCTGCTGGACAGTGCTTAAAGCTACCTGGGGCCATCAAGGAGGGAGATGGCGTGAGCTGCATCATGTCAGCGTGGCGGTAGAGGAGGTGGCAAGTGTGAGGGGGTGAGGCGGAAGGGGGCCGTGGAAGCCACCGCCTGAGGCCACGGCCTTACCTCGCCTCACGAGAGATCCGGCCCTGGTTCATTTATCTCCAGCCACTGGACCAACTTTGAGCTCTTTTACTGAGAGAGCCGGCACCAGAAGGCTGCTGGGAAAGTTCTGTGCGGGAGCTACAAGAACCATGAGTGAGAATGTCTCACTCCTAGGGAAATCATTACAGAGATCAGCAGGATTTCCACTTGTAAGGTGGACGGTATTACCCCTATGTGAGGAGCGGGAAAATAAAACACCTTCAAGTGCCGCAAAATAGAGTGGTCTTTTTTACAAATCAAACTTCCTTCCCCCCCCCCCCATTTGAAAGTTTATCGCTTCTCCAGGCCGCTGATTATTACTGCGGCTCCCTGCTGAATTAAACCGGGGTTCTGTTCTGTAGTGATAGATGCCCAGAACTGTGTGAACTTGACTATGACATAGATTAGCTGATCAGGATGTTAGCCAAAAGCCCATATTACTGAGAAAAAGCCTTTCTTCTCCAGGCCCGTAGCTACAGTGGGGCTTTTGGAGGCTTCGCCCCCTTTCTTAAAGGCACAGCCCCACAAGAATTTCTCCTGTAAATGCTTTTTTCAACCATTTAAAAACGTTTTTTAAAGGCATGCACTCCTTTAAGCAGAGTGGGGTGCTGTAGTGGACTAATTCCTGCGCTGAGCAAGGGAGTTGGAGTAGGTGACCTCTAGAATCCCTTCTAACTCTGTGTCAAGAAACTGGTTTCCTTTAAGAGAGCTTTTCTGCCTAAGTGTTAGCTTTCTTGACTATAGAAGTCATCACCCCCACCTGCCGGCTTGTTATCAGAATTGTTGCTTAGGCTGGCAGATGTGATTCACTTGCAGCAGCTGAGGACTGTCATCTAAAGTGGTTGACACTGTGCAATTTAGAGATCAGGTAACTGCTTTCTACTGGTTTAAATGGCTTTTCTTTCTGCACTGAGAACTTCAGCCCCACCAGAAAAAAAATTGCCCCACAATCCACAAACTCCTGGCTACGGGTCTTTTCATTTCTCTCCTGCTTTGATCGATCTGAGGCTAAATAATGTTAAATGAGCATTACCTCCATCTTCTAGGAGCTCAATACCATTTCCATGACAAACTTGTCCATTATTGGGAAGGGTCCCCTCACTGTATCCCTTTTTATACATTATGAATCAGAGGCTGGACTGAACTCGTCAGATCTCCGAATTTGCGCATGGTCAGCCATGGTTAGTACTTGGATGGAAGACCACTAAGGAAGCCCAGGTTTGCTGTGCAGAGGCAGGCGATGGCAATCCACCTCTGAATGTCTCTTGCCTTGAAAGCCCTACAGGGTCGCTATAATCCAGCTGCAACTTGATGGGTCTTTCCACCACTGGATGGCTCGTGAATTGCCTGGTAGAGGGCCGCTTTTTAAAAGATTCTGGACTGTGTGGAAGAACCTACATGCACACAATTTGCACATGCTTAGGTAGGGCTAGTTCTGACTCCACATGTGAGATCTGGAGACAGACCTTGATGCTGTGACCCTTCTTTACACCTGTTCAGTGGGAACGATGTGTGTCCAGGGCTCACATAAATAAATAAACTGTAGCTGTTTTGTGATCCTGCTCTCCATTAGAGAAAGCCCAACCACAGAATTATGTTTTATCAGAGCCCTTAAGCCAGAATGGGGCAACAAATGGTCATGTTCCTTCAAGGCATGCTATAGAGAGGACGTGTTCAGTGCTGAAACAATGGTGTGATTGCTTCGGCATACACTGAACTTGTTCCATCTGTTCCATCTTCCAAAGTATCTCCCATCTGTCCACTCACCCGCCATTCACAACATGTCACTTCGTTGGGATGGGCCAGGAACATGAGTTGGAGCCAGACCCCTTTTGCCAGTTCAGTTCCTTCTGGCAATGTCTCCCTCCTTCCCTCCCTCCCTCCTTCCCTCTCATATATCACATCTTATTATATAGATGATCTCTTTCTACATATAATAGCGATTTCCAGCTCTACCTTGTCACACTCAGGATGGTCATGCTCAGGACATGTCTAAAAAACAGAATGCTGGAAAAATAGAAATAAGCAATATGCTGCTGATAATGCATCGCCACCTCCACTTAGCTTGGGATCTGGGCTCTTTTTTGTTGCAGGAACTCCTCTGCATATTAGGCAACACACCCTTAATGTAGCCAATCCTCCAAGAGCTTACAGAACTCTTCTTACAGGGGCTACTGTAAGACCTTGGAGGATTGGCTACATTAGGGGTGTGTTGCCCAGGGCTATTTTTGGGCAGGAACGCACAGGAACGGAGTTCCGGCTGGCTCCCGAGTTGGCCACACCCAGCAGGAACTCATTAGCATAATAGGCCACACCCAACAGCAGAAACTCATTAGGATTGGCTGCATTAGGGGTGTGTGGCCTAACATGCAAAGGAGTTCCTGCTACAAAAAAAGCCCTGGGTTTTGACAATAAACAAGGTAAACAGAATAAGAAGCAAAAGGTGGGTGTGGCTGGATAACCACACTTCTGGTAATATGGGGTGTGTGGCCTAATATGCTAATGAGCTGTGCTGTCAGGGTGTGGCCTAATATGCTAATGAGTTTATGCTGTTGGGTTTGGCCTAATATGCTAATGAGTTCCTGCTGGGCTTTTTCTACCAAAAAAGCCCTGGTGTTGCCTAATATGCAAATGAGTTCCTGCTACAAAAAGAGCCCGTTCCTCCAATATAACAGCACCCCCACTTCCCCCCCACTCTGCTACTACAGCTTCTTAAAAGCAACACCCACAGTTAAGTAGTATGCTCATTCTCCCAGTAGTCACTAACCAGCGATTTTGACTTAAGAGGACTAATCTGTTTCCGTCCATCACATACTCCTACCAAAGGGTTATGTAAGCTACACTCTTTAGTAGGCCCACATGTTTGTATTCAAGTTAATGTTGTCTCTATATAAACCTTTCGCACTCATTAAATCTGAAGATCACTTGGTAATGTTAAGTTCAAGCTGGGCATGTAACCTCATTTTTTTGTGCTTGCTTTCTGATTTTCGCTTGGAACAACAACATCATGTGAAGGTAATTGGTGCATAACTGGAAATTGCACTTCCAGTAGTTGGCACTGGAGCTTTTTTTGCTGTTGTAAAGGACCAACCCAACCTAAATGAAAAGACTACAAATGAGGGCCGAGGACTCACCAGTGGCACCTGGCCTACAGATACGGCAATTCTTGTGTTAGTTTGTAGTACATTGTTTCTTTCAGTCATTGGACTGAGTCAACTGGTTTCTTTCTGCTAAGTGAAGAATTGTACATTGGAAGAAAACTCCTTCCACTGGAAGGAAGTTCCTTCCATTGAAGGATGAACCCTTCCTTTAACAGAAGGATTTTTTCCCCCTCCAGCAGCTGCTGGACTGAGTCCAACAGTTTCCTTCTGCTAAGTGAGGAATCTTCCATTGGAAGAAAACTTCCATTGGAAGCTCCTGTCATTGGAGAAAGAAGTCTCTCCTCATGTAGAGGAAGAAAACAAGTGGATCTATCCCACTGCAAGCAGCCTCATGACTCACCAACAAATCTTTGTGACCTTCCCTTCTGGTCATCTGGAAGTTAAGGCAGAAGAATACAATGCTTCATATATATTCAATTAAAAAGGTAAAGGTTCCCTTGCTCGAAAGCCAGTCGAGTCTGACTCTAGGGTTGCGGTGCTCATCTCCGTTTCAAAGCCGAAGAGCCAGCGCTGTCCGAAGACGTTTCCGTGGTCATGTGGCCGGCATGACTAAACACCAAGGCGCACGGAACGCTGTTATCTTCCCACCGAAGTGGTACCTATTTATCTACTTGCAATTTCTTGCTTTCGAACTGCTAGGTTGGCAGGAGCTGGAACTAGAGACAGGAGCTCACTCGATCACACGGCACACTCGGGTCTCGAACTGCTGAACTACCGACCTTCCACAGCCTGCAGTTCAGCGTCTTAACCACTTGAGCCACCGCAGCTCCATATATTCAATTAAGTTTAAATAAATAAATATACATTTGCTGAGACCTCAACAGAAGTGGCTCTGAAGAAACAGAGCCATATCTCAGAACTGAAATCAAAGTTACCACTCAGCAGAAAAAGCCAATTAAACATTTTCTTTGTTTATCTCCATTATTCAGGTGGGTAGCTGCGTTGGTCTGAACCAGCAGAACAAAGTTTGAGTCCAGAGGCACCTTTGAGAAGAACTTAAAGGTGCTGCTGGACTCCAATTTTGTTCATCCCCATTATTGCAACACACCAGAAATCCATATAGCATTTGTGCATCCCTACTATTTCATAAGGTTGGTAGCTTTAGGGTAGAATTTTGTGTGGGGTTTACTCCGAGTCTAAATCCATTGACCTCAATGGTCTTAGGATGGATTCACTTTAATGCACTGGTGATTGGCATAGATTGATTAACCCAAGCTTCAGTTGATTGAGTGGAGGCCCATTTTAATCAGCTGGGCTGAGAATTTAGGGCACATCCAGAGGTCGATTCGGGGGGGATCGTGGGGGATCTCAGTCCCCCCGGGTGAGGTGCAGGGGGCGGGGCACATGAAGCCCCGCCCCCTGCTTCCGGCCACCCCCTTCTTCCAGCCTCATTCTGTTGCAGAAGGAGGAAGAAGCAGGAGGGTAAGTTGGTGTCCTCCCCCTCTGCCTGGCCGAGGCCACTCCACGTGGCCTCCCCAAGGACTCCCAGCCCCATCCAGGAGCTTCCCCGAGGTAGCTGTGTTAGTCTGTTGCTGCAAAATAGTCCAAGAGTTCAAATAGCACCTTTAAGACTAACAAATAGCACCTTTAAGACTAACCTTTAAGACTAAGACTGAGTGGTGGGTGTGGCCTTATGACACACTTCCGGTGATGTCAGGGTGTGTGTCATATGCTAATGAGTTATGCTAATGTGTTCCCCTAGCTCTTTTTCTACGAAACGACCCCTGGGCACATTTGTTTATTCTTTGTAGCGTGACCCCGAATGCATTCTAGGTCTAAAAGTTGAGACTCCTCTTTCTGCACATGGCTCCATTGCGTTTTCAGATGTTTTAGAACAATATCACAGAAGGAAAGAGTTACCTCTGCATGTATGACCTCAGCAGCGTGATTCCCAGGAGGAAGTACATCATAATGGAACACACCATCATCGTCAGTCCGAGGAGTATGGCCCGGTCTTCTCCTGCTTTCAGAGCGGTGACTGTTTTCCTTTTGTCCAGTAGATCATGATCCCTGATTTTTTGGTAAATATTTCTGAGGTTGAAAACAATACATTCTTATGTGGAGTTCACACTTAAATCCATAAACCCTCTACAAGGATAGACTGCTCCACCGTCATGGCCTGTCTCATGGGAGAGCAAGGCTTTGGGTTTCCAGGGGTGAGGTTTTCTCAACCATTTGCTGGGACTTGGTAGGGGGAAAAAAAATCACTGACATCCAAAGTATGTTATTCACTTCTGTTGACAAAATGTTGAAAAAGGCCTTTGAGGGAATATGAAAAAAAAGTGACCAGGGATAGCTAGATTGAATTTTAGGTTCCTTAAATAATTCACACCAGAGGAATTTTTACTAGTCTGGTTAAGTCTATTCTGGCAATTCTGGACATGCTCTGAAGGGATTTAGTCCAAGGCTGTGATCACACATGCTAAAGAATCCACTTTCAATCCATTTTCAATGCACTTTCCAACTGGATTTTGCCAGTTCACACAGTAAAATCCAGTTGGAAAGTTAACTGAAAATGGATTATTTAGTGTATGTGATCGTGGCCTAGGAGACACTACAAGAGGAAGTGTCCAGCACAAGAACTGCCATCAAATGTATGTGGCTGCTGCTGAAAATGGCAGCTCTGTATTGATTTCTCCATTTGTAAAATGAAGTTCAACTTGCCTTGTGTAAAATTTCTGTGCCACTAACCACATTGACTGCCATTGGAAGGGTGGGAAAATAGTATTATACAAGTGGAGACCCGCAAGAAACTTGCGGGATGGTTATCCTATTCCTCACGCCTTTGCTTCCTCCTGTCTCCCCCTACCTCTCTCATACTCTTTCTCCCTTCTGCCCCCCCTTTCTTTCTCTCTCTCCTCCATGTATGGTTTGGAGGGTGGAGTCTATGGCATTATACTGGTCTGTAGTTTCTCCCCTCCTCAAATCCCACCCTCCCCAGGCTCCACCCCTCAAACATCCAGGAATTTGCCAATCTGGAGTTGGCAACACAATTTCACTCTACAGAGCTGCCAGTTTCAGCAGTAGCTGTGTGTTTCTGGTAACATACAGTTCAACCATCATAGAAAGAATATTTTCTTGGAAGAAATGTTTCACACCTGAAAGGTACTGTCCACATGTTAATAGTTTTCTGACACAACTGAGTTTTCACCAGGGAACAAAAATAGCATTTGCACTTAGGATAAGAGTTTCTTGGACTTTTGGAGGCATTTAATAAGTGCGAACTACATTCTGAGTGAGAAGGGAAGATCTTGAAATATGGGGACAGAGATTCAGTAAGAAAGGTGAGCAGAAAGAATCTGAATTCTCCAGTTTTCAAAGGTCCAGTTCATTAATTAACTAGCTAGCACAGTTGGTGTGGTGGAAAACCACTTTGCCTTTTCCTGTCCACCAGGTCCTCAATGACATATATATACGGCACGGCATCCACACAGAAGATCATATTAACAGTGGTCTTATTTGGCCTATTCTTCCCTCTTAAAAAGAGGGGTGAAGAAGGGGTAGAGGACAACAGCTACAAGGGCTTCTGTGGGGAACATCATTTCATACACATACATTATTGAGGAGTTGGACTTCTGTCCTTCCAGCAAATGAACCAGAGTTCTAGTAGTAAGTATGCGATCCGAGTTTATGGCTCCTCACCGAGCAATCTAAATCCAGAGATCGTTTAGGCGTATTATGATTTTAGTGCCCAAAATTATAATAGTTGATGTGCCATACAATGTGAAGTAACAATTCCCCGCCTATGGCTCGCAACCGTCCATTAAAAAGGAAGCATCAGTGTTGCCTGCCAATCACTCGGTATGAACTGTTTATGGCCATCATTATCTAGCGGTTAGAAACACATAAAGTGCCAACAATCCATAGAGATATAAAAATGGTAGAAGCCCAGAGGAAGAAATACAGATTGTATCAACTATATTCCTGTACAATGGTGATACTCGTCTATATTAAGCCCTCTGCCAGTGTTATGGTGGTGTTCCTTTCGCATGTGGGAGCCCACCAGCCACACATTTTGGGAGCGCAATACGCATAATCCCATAGTGTGTGAAGGAGGCAATGGATGGATTTCCATGCAGGTGTAGCTTCTATTCATGCAACCTTATGGAAAGTCCAGGGCTTTTTTTGTAGAAAAAACACATCAGGAACTCATTAGCATAACAGGCCACACCCAACATTAGAAATACAGTAGCCTATTAGGCCACACCCCTGACAGAGCAGCTCATTAGCATATTATGCCACACCCCACATTACCAGAAATGTGGTCATCCAGCCACACCCACCTTTTGCTTCTTATTCTGTTTACCTTGTTTGTTGTCAAAACCCAGGGCTTTTTTTGTAGCAGGAACTCCTTTGCATGTTAGGCCATGCACCCCTAATGTAGCCAATCCTAAAGAGTTCCTGCTGTTGGGTGTGGCCTATTATGCTAATGAGTTCCTGCTGGGCGTGGCCAACTTGGGAGCCAGCCAGAACTCCGTTCCTTTGCGTTCCTGCCCAAAAATAGCCCTGCGAAAGTCTATGTGCTGCCCAACTCACACGTCACAGGATCACATGCATCAGGCGCATGCATTGTGGGAACCTGCATGCTCTCGATATGTATGACTGTTGGGCTCCTGCAACACGATAATGGAACATTTGCAGGGGGGTCTAGGATCAGTTGTAAAACATATCCAGATCTACTGAATTGCCGGGCGGGAGGGAGGGGGCTCAACTGAAGGTTGGTCTACTTCTTTAAACACAAGAGTGCCAAAAATCCAAAGTAGATAAACACCCCCAACAGTGCAACAGTTCAGAAAAGGAATCCCCTGTGGTTAAACTAGGATGGGCAATTTTTGAATTCAGAATTACTGTGCCTCTCCAGGTGAGGCTACATAGCAGAAACAACAGGTGGAGACAGGTAGAACAGAAAACATAGAAGCACAGAGCTGGAAGGGATCCGTAGGGTCATCTAGTCCTCCCCCCTGCACAGTGCAGGAAATTCACAGCTACCCCCCCCAACTCCCCCAGTGACCCCTGGTCTATTCCAAGAAGAAGAAGAAGAAGAAGAAGAAGAAGAAGAAGAAGAAGAAGAAGAGGAGGAGGAGGAGGCCCTTCACTTCCCCTCCCCACAACAGACACCCTGTGAGGTGGGTGGGGCTGAGAGAGCTCTTGACAGAAACGGCTCTTTTTTAAGAACAGCTCTTATCAGAACTACGGCTTGCCCAAGGTCATCCAGCCAGGTGCAAGTGGAGGAGTGGGGAATCAAACCCGGTTCTCCCAGATTAGAGTCCGCGCTCTTCACCACTACACCAAAAACCTCCAGGATCCCGCTGCCAATCTGACCTGGAGCGACCTTCCTTCCTGACCCCAAAGTGGCAAACTGCATTACCCTGGGTAGTTAAGAAAGGGCCACAAGAGCCGAATATGGGCTCATCCCTTCCCACACACCCCTCTCATGATCTGCTTCTGGCCAAGGTAGAATGAAATCTGGTGGTTCGTGGTTAGGGTTGTCAATCTCCAGGTGGGTTCTGGAGAGTTCCCAGAATTACAACTGATTTCCAGACTACAGAGGTCAATTCCCCTGGAGAAAATGGCTGCTTTGGAGGGCGGGCTCTCTGGCATTATACCCTGCTCTCTCCTCCTCCACCCCCAACCTCTCCCCAGGCTATACCCCAAATCTCTTCCTAACTTGGAGTTGGCAACCTAGTTGGGAATGGAGTTTGGCAGGTTATGGGCAGAGTGGGGAAAGTTAGGGGAAGAGCCTGAGTGAATCATAGGGTTGGAAGGTACCTCCAGGGTCATCTAGTCCAACCTCCTGCACAATGCAGGAAATTCACAAATACCTCCCCCTCCACACCCTCAGTGACCCCTGTTCCATGCCCAGACGATGGCAAATAATCTCTAGGCTCCCTGTCCAAATTGGTCTGGAGAAAAATCGCTTCCTGACCCCAAAGTGGCAATCAGCATTTCCCTGGGCGTGGAAGAAAGGGCCACGGCAACTAAGCGCTGAGGCAACCCTTCCTGCCCTCCCTCTCATGATCTGCCTGAGTTCACAGAATCTGCATTGCTGTCAGATGGCCTCTGTTTGGAAACCTCCAAAGACGGAGAGCCCACCACCTCCCGAGGAAGCCTGTCCCACTGAGGGTCATGAAGTTCTTCCTAATGTTTAGCCGAAAACTCTTCTGACTTAATTTCAATCCGTTGGTTCTGGTCCGACCTTCTGAGGCAACAGAAAACAACAAGAATCGGGTGGTTCTCTCTTTTCAGGTCCCGACACAGGCGACCTCCCAGATCTCTCTTTTGCCAGTAGGATCAATAAATGACCGTCTGTCTGACAGCTCTGAACCGAGCCTCTAGATATTGATTGGTGGCTCTATGGATTGTTAGTCCTTTCTGCATCAGATTATATCACAGGCAATCCTTTCCACAGACAGTTCATACGGACTTATTTTGCAGCAACGGTGCTCCTTTTAGGCACTGTGATATTTCTGCAGGTGCATCTCACCTGGTTTTTTCTTGGGGGGGGGGGTTGTGCTTACAATGTAGACAGGCATGACCAGCGGAGCAGACTTCTGAACCGTTTCCATTGAAATGCAGACCATGACCGAGGCATGAGGATGGGTTGGGTGGGAAGTGGGTACACTTTACTAGGGTCCACAGGGGAGGGGGGGGAGTCTGGGTCGCAAGCTGATATGGTCAGCTGACATCATTTCAGCAGCAAAACAGACATTTGACCGACAATGGCCTCTCCTTTCGTCCCCATGTTCAAATCACTGTTTTTTTTAAATTTTAAAAATACTTTTTATTTTTGGCTCTAATTGATCTTATGATGTGTTTTATACATGTTCTGCTTTTGTTAGCCACCTTAGTGCTCCCCAAGTAGGGTTGCCAGCCTCCAGGTGTGGCCTGGAGATCTCCTGCTATTACAACTGATCTCCAGGCATTAGATTTTAGTTTCCCTGGAGAAAATGGCTGCTTTGGAGGGTGAATTCTATAGCATTGTTCCCTGCTGAATCCCCCCCGAAACCCCTCCCTCTGCAGGCTCCACTGCCAATATCTCCAGGCGTTTCCCACCCAGAGCTGGCACCCCTACTTGTTTGGGCAGAAAGGTGAGATATAAAATTCAGAAATTTGGTATAATGGTTAAGTGTGCGGACTCTGACCTGGGAGAACCGGGTTTGATTCCCCACTCCTCCACTTGCACCTGCTGATGTGACCTTGGGTCAGTCAAAAGCTCTGGCACAGCTGTCCTTGAAAAAGAGCAGTTTGTATCAGAGTTCTCTCAGCCCCACCCACCTCACAGGGTGTCTGTTGTGGGGAGGGGAAGGGAAAGGAGTTTGTAAGCCGCTCTGAGACTCCAAGTGAAGGGCGGGGTATAAATCCAATCTCCTCCTCCTCCATAAGTACTTTCCCCCTCTGTTCTGACTCGAGAGATGGTACGGATAGGATGGGACTATGCAGTGGGATGTTCTAATGGTACATTGGAATGTTGCACCGCCTTTCCTGAGTCTTGACGATGTCACAAACTATTTCGGAAACTCTCCTGAGTTTTAAAAGCGGCTTGCCATATGACACGGTCATTCCAGCGGGGCAGCCATGTGGGTATAGTTGTAGGAAAGCAAAACAGAAATCCAGGAGCAAAATTTGGACATGGGGTGGAGGGATTAGTCAAAGATCTTTTTTGCAAACTGACCTGATGTTCATTTACTCAAAAAGGAGTGAGGCTGAGGAGCAACCGCTTTTACTCACTCTGGATATTAGATAGCTCGAGGACTTACATTTTTGCTGTTTGATTCTTCTTGTCGTTGCACTGTTTCTAGTTTTATGGAGCTTCACTGGGGTTTGTGTGGCTTTTTATTTGGATGTTTTCATACGATTGTTTTAAATGGACTGTGCATCTAGGCTTGCCGGCTCCAGGTTAGGAAATTTTTGGATATTTGGTGGTGGAGCCCAGGGTAGGCAAAGCTCAGGGAGGGGAGGAACCTCTAGGGGGCGGTATAGTCCACCCTCCAGAGTGGCCCTTTTCTCCAAGGGAACTGATTTCTGCCATCTGGAGACCAGCTGTAATTCCAGGAGATCTCCTGGCTACACCTGGAACTTGGCATCCATACATCACTCAGAAGTTTCCTTTCATGATTTAAGTTTCCTTTCATGACTGTATGGAAACTTTAAAAGGTAAAGGTAAAGATTTCCCTTGCTCGAAAGCCAGTCAAATCCGACTCTATGGTTGCGGTGCTCATCTCCGTTTCAAAGCCGAAGAGCCAGCGCTGTCCTAAGACGTTTCCGTGGTCATGTGGCCGGCATGACTAATCACCAAGGCGCACGGAACGTTGTTACCTTCCCAATGAAGTGGTACCTATTTATCTACTTGCAATTTCTTGCTTTCGAACTGCTAGGTTGGCAGGAAACTTATGGAAACTTAAAAAGGTAAAGGTTTCCTTGCTCGAAAGCCAGTCGAATCCAACTCTAGGGTTGCGGTGCTCATCTCCGTTTCAAAGCCGAAGAGCCAGCGCTGTCCGAAAACGTTTCCGTGGTCATGTGGCCGGCATGACTAAACACCAAGGCGCACGGAACGCTGTTACCTTCCCGCCGAAGTGGTCCCTATTTATCTACTTGCAATTTCTTGCTTTCGAACTGCTAGGTTGGCAGGAGCTGGAACTAGAGACGGGAGCTCACCCTGTCTTGTGGCACCCGGGTCTTGAACCGCTGAACTACTGACCTTCCACAGCCTGCAGTTCAGCGTCTTAACCACTTGAGCCACCGAAACTTAGTAATGCCTAAAAACAAACAAAGAAGTAGACAGAAATAGGTCCTGTTGAACCTAAATATATGGTACCTGGGCCTGCAACCTTAGTTACCTCAGGCACGAGACTATGGCCAATGCATGCATCAGGCATGGGACTATGGTCAATAGATGACAACCATTTTAGGAAGCGGCAAGACAGATGAGATGCTGGAAGAACAATGAGCAGATCGTCAGTATAATTTTTATCGCTAAAGAACAGCCAAGGGAAGAGCAATTCCAATTGGGGGTCACAGTGTGGGTGGAAACGAGGTGTGACTCTTTCTGTTTTTCCCCAATTTTATTTGCTTGACTGAAGAATGCATATGGGCAACCAGTTGGTGGGATCCAAGCAGCCCACCGAAAATGGAAATAGTTGCAATAATGGAATCAGGAGGGCCATAAGCCAGATAGGATGGGGAATGTAGAAAGGAAAGAGATTGGGTGAGATTGAGTGAAAAAGCTGGCTGTATCCAACCCAATATGTTTCTCCTGGTGTAGCAAATCACAGTTCGGGGAGGCCATGGGGAAAACATCACGGAGGACAAGAATTAATCATCCACCCCCCTCCATTACTATCACCCTAATCCAAACCGGGGCCTTCTGTGATTGCTATTTAGCGATAAAAACGCACCGGGGATTTGTTCATGGAACTTCCGGCTTCTCGTCTGCTTTGACCGTACTTCTATCAATTCAGTGCAATTCACTTCCAATTTTCCGCTAGGCATTTCTAGGAATTCATTACAAGCAATGCCCCAGCTCTTTAAAAGCTTGCTAACTTTTGCACGAAACAAAAATTCGTTTAGGCTTCTGCGTTTCCCCCCTCCTTTGACGCTGTGAGAATTTTTTTTTTTTTGCTACGTATGTCGGACTGAGTAAGGCAAGCTTCGTTGAAGAAGTGATGGGCAAGAATAAGCTGGTGTCGCTGGGCTATTATTATTTATCACAACGTATTTAACGCTGATGGCTCGCTATCGAAATTTGCATCGCTCCGAAATGAAAGCAGGCGGGAAAAGGCAGCCATTGTCATGCGGTTCCGGGACATTACACCGATCGCAAGGCATCACTTACATCATTCTGTAGACATAAAATAGGCACGGCATAATCAGTCAGCAATGGCACCAGCACATAAACGTGATTCAAATGGACAATGAAGAAACAAGAGAGCTAATTAAATCGGGTTGCAAGCGGGTGTTTCTTTCTCTCTTTCTCTCTACGGGAGGCTGCGAGCCATGAAATGCACAGTGAAAGGTAAAAGAGCTTAGCAGAGATATTGCAAGAAGCATCCATCTACAAAGCAATTCAGGGCCAAGCTTGCATTCAAAGAGACTGGCTTGCTGCTATCACATCTACCGAGGCCTTGGAAAGCAAAGCACTTGATACAAGTTGCTGATCATCTGATGAGCGAAGAGACATTGCATTCAAAGCAAGGGCAAAGTTCATGCTCTGAGCCAAGGATTCATGCAACTGACAGCTCAGGGCCAAACCTGGATCCCGGGAGGGTACAACCTGATCCCCCTAGCTGACAAACAACATGTGTGGAGGGAACAGTAGCTGTGATCCTGGAATTTGGGTGGTCCACAACAGCCCACCATCCTGCTCTTCCCTTCTTACAGCGGTCCTCCAGCAAAACTAGTTCCTGACTGGTATTCTGCAACGGCCGCTAGTCATGATGGATCTCTACTCCCTGCAGCACCAGAGGCACTACGCCTGCTTGTATCAGTTGTTGAGGAGCATGGCCGGTAGGATGCTGTTGCAGTCTTCCTGTCTGTGGGCTTCCTAGACGCAGTTCGGTGGCCCCTGTGTTAACAGAACGGTGGACCTGATGGGCCTTTGGTCTTTTAATGTTCTTAACGAGGGTAGGGTCAACCCTGCTCAAAAACAGATGGAACACTGGATCACTGGTCTGATTCAGCAGGGCTCTTCTTACGTTCTTCTGGACTGGGACCTAACTGCAGGCCTCTTGCCTAAGCGCATGCAAACATCTTTAGCTAGCCTAGCCAGTCCTGTCCCCATAGTGCAACCCTAGTTACTATGAGGCCACATCATGGAGATTGGCCACGGCGGCTGGATCCAAGGGTGCCGTTTTTTGACAGTGGGATGGTAGTTGTGTTGGCAGAAGAGGAGAGGGCCATTTCCACTGATTTCCCTTTCCACTGCAGAGACGCCCACACGGACACAGGCAGCTGCCTTAAACTGACCCTTGGCCCATCAAGGTCAGTATTGTCTACTCTGATTGGCAGTGGCTCTCCAGGGTCTCAGGCAGAGGTCTCTCACATCACCTACTGCCTGGTCCTTTTAACGGGAGATGCCGGGGATTGAATCTGGACCCCTCTGCATGCCAAGCAGGTGCTCTGCCACTGAGCTACGGCCCCTCCCCAAAGCCCAGGCCCCCTCACTACTTTCCCCTTATGCTGTTCCCAAGGATCCCTTCACTCCTAGGAGCCGAACTTTGGAAGAGAGAGCAGGAAGGCTGGAAGAAGGCATGGAAGTCTTGCCCTGCCCTTTTTGCTCTACTGCTGGCGGTGCTTTGGGTCCAGCCCAGGACTCTCCCATCAATGTTTGAGAGCCAGTAGCATTTTAGAGGGTGGAAGAGAGGGACATTTTTCTTTTCTTCTTGCCGTCAAGTTACAGCTGGCCTATGTCGAACCCGTAGGGTTTTCAAGGCGTGGGACATTCAGGGGTGGTTTGCGATTGCCTGCTTCTGTGTCGCAACCGTGGACTTCCTTGCTGGCTTCCCATCTAAATACCAGCCAGGGCCAACCCTGCTCCGCTCCTGAGCTATGATGGGACTGTGCTGGCCTGGGCCCCTGAGGGCAGGGCCGAGAGAGTCATGCTTGCATCTTTTCATACACTGCCTTCCTCTGTCTGCTGGAGGATTCCAAGAGGCATTCGGCTCTGCTGATATGGGAATGCTGGATGAGGTGGGCCCTACTCTCCTGTCCAGGGGACGTTTCGTAGAAAAAGAGCTAGGGGAACTCATTAGCATAACTCATTAGCATATGCCACACCCCCTGACATCACCGGAAGTGTGTCATAAGGCCACACCCCCTGACGTCACCGGAAGTGTGTCATAAGGCCACACACCCCGCCCCCAACGGTCCCGGCCGCCGCCGCCGGCCTTGCAGCTCCACTGCCGAGCCCCATGAGGGGCCCGGTGGTGGACCTGCAAGGCCAGTGGGAGTGCAAGGAAGCCCCACGAAGGCCCTCCCTTTTTGCAACTTACCCTCCCTCTTCTCCTGCCTCCTCCTGGCTGAATGAGGGCCGGAAGCGGGGTGGCCGGAAGCAGGGGGCGGGGCTTCATCATGTGCCCCGCCCCCGAACCTCCCCCGGGGGAACTGCGATCCCCCGCGATCCCCCCCGAAATGACCTCTGCTCCTGTCTTTTTCAAGCCGAGATCAAAGTCCTGCTTGTGACCTTTAAAGCTCAAAACAGCCCAGGGCTAATACATCTCCCATGAACACACACGAACCTGTCTTATTCTGAAGCAGACCCTTGGTCCACCAAGATCCGTCTTGTCTGCTCAGATTGGCAGTGGCTCTCCAGGGTCTCGTGCAGAGATCTCCCACATCACCTACTACCAGGTTCTTTAACTGCTGGGGACTGAACCGGGGACCTTCTGCATGCCAAGCAGATGCTCTGCCACTGAGCCACAGTTCCTCCCCTGGCAACTGTCCTCTTTGTGTGCCCCGCCGCACTCTCTGGAAATGGACAGTGATTCTTCCAGTGTGGCTGAAGATGGTTTAAAAGAAGGATTGATGGTTTAAGTGCATTTACCCATCACAATTTTTTTGGGGGGGGGCGGGCTATTTTTGGGCAGGAACGCACAGGACGCGTGGTCTCCCAAGTTGGCCACGCCCAGCAGGAACTCATTAGCATAACAGGCCGCACCCAACAGCAGAAATTCATTAGGATTGGCTACATTAGGGGTGTGTGGCCTAACATGCAAAGGAGTTCCTGCTACAAAAAAGGCCCTGGTTTGACAACAAACAAGGTAAACAGAATAACAAGCAAAAGGTGGGTGTGGCTGGATAACCACACTTCTGGTAACATGGGGGTGCGTCCTAATGTGCTAATGAGCTGTGCTGTCAGGGGTGTGGCCCAATATGCTAATTAGTTCCGGCTATTGGGTGTGGCCTATTATGCTAATGAGTTCCTGCTGGGCTTTTTCTACAAAAAGAGCCCGGGGGGGGGGAAGGTTTCGAAGAAGAAGAGATTGGATTTCCACTGGTTGAGCAGTGGAACAGTCTGCCTCGGGAGGTGGTGGATGCGCCTTCCCTGGACGTTTTCAAGCGGAGGCTGGACGACCATCTTTCGGGCATGTTGTAGGTATGTAGGGCTATCTTTCGGCTATGCTCCTGCAGAGTGCAGGGGGTTGGACTAGATGACATGCAAGGTCCCTTCCAACTCTAACATTCTATGATTCTATGATATCCCGCCCTTCACTACCCAAAGGTGTCTCAGAGCGGCTTACAAACTCCTTTCTCTTCCCCTCCCCGCAACAGACACCCTGTGAGGTAGGTGGGGCTGAGAGAGCTCTGACCGAAACTGCTCTTTTTCAAGAACAGCTCTTATCAGAACTATGGCTTGCCCAAGGTCATCCAGCAGGTGCAAGTGGAGGAGTGGGAAATCAAACCCGGTTCCCCCCGATTATAGTCCGCGCACTTAACCACTACACCAAACTGGCTCCTCCCCTGCAGTTGCTCCCCAAAACCTGCCACACCTACTTATTCTGGAGGTAAGAGTGGCACCAAGAAACAGGTGTCCATCTTGGGAAACAAAAGCCTCTCTCAAAGCAGATTCAGCTCTCTTATCTTCTCTAGAGAAGAACTATCTTCTCTAGCCTAAGATCTACTGAGAGTTCCTTCTAATTAGCCATGTGCCCAGCTGATGCTTATTGAAAAATGCTCTTAATGGAGACCAACCCTTAGGGTTGCCAGACTCCAGGTGGGGCCTGGAAATCTCCCGCTTTTACAAGTGATCTCTAGCTGACAGAGATCAACTCCCCTGGAGAAAATGCCCAAATTGAAGGGTGGACTCTATGGCATTGTACCATGCTGGGCCCCCCTCCCCAAACCCCGCCCTCTCCCAGATCCACCCCCAAAGTCTCCAGGTATTTTCCAACCCAGAGGTGGCAACCCTACCACCCCTCTCTCCCCTCTCTGTGGAACTCCCTGCCTCATGAGATGCCCCAAACCTGTACCCTTTACAGTGCTTTCTGAGTCCCTGCAAAATCTTTTGAACAGGCTTGGCTTTAACGAAGGTCGGAACAGGCCAGAGATGAGCTTGGGACCCTTGCAGTTGGGATGTGTCAGCTGCTTGAACTCTATTTAGCCTTGGATCTGTCCATTCGTTGGCTACAGATGCTTACCTTGCACGCTCAGGAAGGGGTGCTCTAGACATTTGAGTAAGCGCATGGATAAGCAAATAAAAGAAAAGCATGGAAAGAAGTTAGAGAGGATAGCAGGAGCTCTTTGGAATCCTGAGACGGTACTGAGTTTGGACGCTGCTGGCCGAGAGTCACCTTTTTACGGTGCCGGACTGGGATGGCACCTGTCTGTTCTCCCACTATGGGAAGAGGGGCTTCCGCACTGATGCTCAGTTGCACAAAGGTCGCACATGGTGGGGGGAATGGGATGCCTGAAATCACATTAACGGGATCTCTATGGAAACGGGCATAAGCATGTCTTTGAGGCAGAGGGGTGTTCACTAATTCCTCCATCACACAAACTGGGGACAGAGTATACAGAGGTCAGAGTGATACGCAATGTATTTCCTTGACCCTTATTAAGCTGATGATGCAGTGCTGGAAGCTGCGAGGTCATTGTTGGAAGCTGTGAGGTCATGGCCACAAACACGGCGCGTGCCCAATCAGACTTCTTCAAATCCTGCAGTTCCGGGCATCCAAAACCAATCTCCACAGGGGCCAAGGAAACAAAAAAGAATTCTTGTGGTATTCTAAAGACTAACAGATTTATAAGAGTGGGAGCTTGGGTGGGTGAAAGCCAATTCCCTCGGGCACATGAAGGATGACCTTTTGCGGTTTTTTTTTTTTTTTTAAGTACCACTTTCGCTCACATACCATGCCCAATAATGGCTAAAAACAAACTGCTTTCTCCGTTGCCTGGGAGGCCCCTCTCCTCCTCCCTCCCAGCCTCTGTTTGTACATTCACTCTTAAGATTTCAAACACCCACTGCTGCCCACTCTGAACACACTGACTCCTTAGCCAAGCCAAGCGGTGGCGAAACTCCATCTTCTGCCCGGCTCTCTGACTGGCCCAGCTTTGGGGGCCTCGGCCACATGTCTAGGTCCACGACGACTTGAGTCGGGATTATTGAGCCGTTCAGTGTAAACATTCAAGACAGTTTGCTTCCCCTTCTCTGTTGCTCTCTGGCCACGTCTCTGTGCCACTCACCAGGGTGTCCTTGACTGACCCTCTCCTCAACCCAAGAGTCTCTGCCTGAGTTCCCACCAGATCCTCTCTCTCCCGGTACAGTCTCGCCAACTGCTGTTCGGATGCTCTGTCTAGCTGGGTTTTCAGCGGCTCCTGGAGCAGGCTGTGTTAGCAGACTGACCATAGCGTGCTATGCTTTTCTTTTCCAACCAGACAATGAACCTGGTCGTACTTATTGCAGAATAGCTGCAATTTATATACCTTCAGCTCCATTTACTAGATGGGTTAGAATTTAAACTTAGAGGAAAGAGACCGAGTGCAGTCGCACTTCTCCTCCCGGAATATTCAACTGAATGCATTTATCCATAATTCCAAAAATGCAAGTCATGCAATTGCCTTTTCATTAAGTTCCGCCAAATGGTCACTAAACAATAGGCAGGCTCTGGCGTGTCCCCAAAACTCTTCGCCAGGCTGTAAGTTCAGTAGGCAAGAAAAAATAAGGGGTGGAAATTAAAGTGTCAAAGCACAATGGAAAAGCCCCAGAAGTGACTGCTGGGAAGCAAGCAAGACCAGAGCAGTGAATCATGCAGGGATGCAGCGGGCAGCCCTCTCTGTGAATGCATACTTTGGGCTCACAAGAGGCTTAATTATTCACAAGTGTGTGTGAGAGGGTGTCCTGTGAAGACTGGTGGAATGAAGGGAGAAATCTCATTTCCCCTCTCCCTTGTTCCCTCTTGCTTTTCCACTTTGCATCTCCGGCAGTGCCTGCAGCTTCTAAGTGTGCGGACTCTTATCTGGGAGAACCGGGTTTGATTCTTCTTCTTCTTCTTCTTCTTCTTCTTCTTCTTCTTCTTCTTCTTCTTCTTCTTCTTCTTCTTCTTCTTCTTTCCTCCTCTCCTACCAGGGTTGACAGTCCAGTGCTGGCAACCAATGGGAGGTTTCTGGAGGTGGTGACATTCAAATGTACTGTAGTGGGAGACCTGGGTCATGGGCACTCAATGGCATCAATGAGCAGTAGGTTTAGAACAGATAAAAGGAAGCACTTTTTCACCCAAAGAGTGATTAACGCACGGAATTCCCTGCCGCAGGGACTGGATGAACATATGGAGCAGAGCTATTAGCCACACGGTATAGATAGGCACTCTCGGTCTGGGGCAAGGGATGCTCTGTATTCTTGGTGCTTGACAGGGAGGGGGCCAACAGTGGGAGGGCTTCTAGTGTCCTGGCCCCACTCCTGGACCTCCTGATGGTACCTGGTATTTTTGGCCACTGTGTGACACAGAGTGTTGGACTTGCCAGACTTAGGGTTTCCAGCTCCAGGTTGAGAAATACCTGGAGATTTTGGGGGTGGAGCCTGAGGAGGGTGGGGTTTGGGGAGGGGAGGGGCTTCAATGGGTATAATGCCATAGGGCCCACCTTCAAAAGTGACCATTTTCTCCACCTGAACTGATCTCTGTTGCCTGGGGATCTAGGGTTGCCAAAGCCCCCTCCCTTTAAATGCAGGGAGCCAGCGTCCGTCCCCCCCGCGAAACGTCTGCCCCACTGGAAGATTGGGCGGGTGGGGGGGGGACACACATCCCCAACGTGACGTCATCACGTCGGGGATGCCCCGTCCCCTCCAGGAACGCCCCCCAAAGTACCCGGCTGAGGGTGAAGATGGGACTTGGCAACCCTACGGGGATCAGTTTGGTGTAGTGGTTAAGTGTGCGGACTCTAATCTGGGAGAACGGGGTTTGATTCCCCACTCCTCCACTTGCACCTGCTGATGTGACCTTGGGTCAGTCACAAGCTCTGGCACAGCTGTCCTTGAAAAAGAGCAGTTTGTGTCAGAGCTCTCTCAGCCCCACCCACCTCACAGGGTGTCTGTTGTGGGGAGGGGAAGGGAAGGGAGTTTGTAAGCCGCTCTGAGACTCCAAATGAAGGGCGGGGTATAAATCCAATCTCTTCTCTTCTTCTTCTTAATCCCAGGAGATCTCCAGCTACCACCTGGGGGGTTGGCAACCCTAGCCAGAGTTGAGCCTGCCTAGCTTCCGAGATCTGACGAGATCGGGCTTGCCTGGGCTATCCAGGTCAGGGCTAAACTTCCTTATTCTCTGTGTTTTCTGATCCATACCAGGCTGGGGACAGGTTCGGAATGCGATATATATAATGATGGTACAGCCATGCACCCAAGCATCTAATGTGGGAACTAACGGACAGGTGTGTTTTTTGAGGACTCCTAGAGATTTGCCCTTGTTTGAGATTGTGGTTTAAACAGACATCACATTGTTTTGACACTTCTCTCTGTGTGTGTCTGTATGTGTGTGTGTGTGTGAGAGAGAGAGAGGACTGCGACTGTTGGTTTTTCAGCTGGGGCATAGAAACAACCGTGCACCCCCACAAGCTCATTGGCATGCACACCAGAGCTTGCTTAATATCCTCTTTCTGCTTGAGTTCCATGTCTTGCGTCCGAATCTATTCTGACGGATCCCCTGGAATTGTTTGTCGCTTTTTGCAGGGTTGGAGGAGGAAGGGAAACGCAATAGGCAGGAATCCTGGAGACCCCGGAAGCGCATTTCTACACGGCTTCTTTGGGAACCGTCTCTTTTTCTGCAAACCCGGGAGGCCCCAGGTTTACTCTCGTCAAATCCGTGGCTTGCCAAATCACGCTTGATACTTCCTCCCAGCTGGAACCTTGAAATGTTTTCCAGATACTCTTGTTTCCCCTCTGCTGCTGTGTAATTGCTAACCGTTACAAAATCAATGGCTGAACACAATTAAGCAAGATTATTACCTCTGTGGGTCGCTCCTCTTCGCTCAACTAATGCTATATGTCACCAAAAAAAAATGAAGGCACTATTGATTTTGGACATAATCTAGTGTTTTCCATTGTGTTTGGATTTATACATTTCATTATATCTTGTCGAGGTTTCGTGTTTTTAGGGGTGTGTGTGTTAAAAGATTAATGACAGCAAGAGCAAATTGAGTTATAGGATTAGACTGGATTGGAATTCATGAATGGAAAAGGAGGGTACAAAGCCAGCCCCCTCCAATTATTTCCCAGTGCAAATGTCACAACCTTCATGTGTTGGCAACCATAGCTAGTGATGTCACATCCTTCCCCATGTTCCCGCCTCCCCCCAGCCTTCCTATTGGTTGCCAGTTAGGGTTGCTGGTTAGACGGGCAAGCCTGCTCCGTGGTGTCCCCAAAAGAACCTTGCGACTTTTTCTTCTCTGATTTTTTCTACAGCAAATTCAGCATCTCGGCAGTCGGGGAAAGTATTCCTTGTGTCTGTGTCAGGGCTAGGATGGAGGGAGCAGAACTGTTTCGAAACAAACGAACAAACAAACTCAGATCTAGCCTCAACTCATGCTCTGGTTGAACCAGTAGATCTATTGGTGGAGAGTGAGGGAAGAGAATTGGGGGGTATGGTTGCCAAGCTCCGGGTGGGGCCTTAAGTTGTCCTACCACAAACCTCCAGACTCCATAGTAGGAAGATTCGTTTCCCTGGAGAAACTCTCAGCTTCGAAGGGTGGACTCTATGGGATCACATCTATGGTTGCCAAACTCCAGGTAGGCCTTGGGGATCTCTCAGAATTACAATTGATCTCCAGACTACAGGGATCGGCTCCCCTGGAGAAAATGGCTACTCTGGAGGGTGGACTCTATGGCATTATACCTGCTGAGGTCCCTCCCCTCCCCAAATCCTACCTACTCCAAGAACCACTCGGGTTGCCAGCTCTGGGTTGGAAAATACCTGGAGACTTTGGGGGTGGATCCGGGAGAGGGCGGGGTTTGGGGAGGGGAGGGGCCTCAGCATGGTACAGTGTCATAGAGTCTACCCTTCAAAGCACCCATTTTCTCCAGGGGAGCCGATCTCTGCCAGCTGGAGATCAGTTGTAAAAGCAGATCTCTGGGCCCCATCTGGAGGCTGGCAACTCTAAGCCCCCCCCCCCCAAATCTCCAGTAACTTCCCAACCTGGAGCTGGTAACCCTAGGTCAGGGTAAGAACATAGGAATGTGAAGCAATGTGAAGATTTTTGTTTCTGGACTCTTGCATTTAGAATTTGTAGTGTTCTGACTACATATTGAACGGAAGGGAAGGGATGTTCTTTTAACAAGTTCCCATGGTAATAGACCTCAGAGTTACAGTTTTTAATATTTGTTTAGTAAAAGCTTTACTCTGGAAACCAGACTATATTGGCCACACACTGACAAATTTAGTTGCATTAGAAATAATGTTTTTAAAAATATCTCAAGTATCATTCAAAATGTCAAATGCTAATAGACTAAGGCCCAACTGAGGCGATAAACACATGCCTGGCCTGTAGGGCAACCGGTGGGGAATGGTGCGGGGGGGGGGACTTACCAGGGGAAAGAGGAAGGCCCAGGCCACATTGCTGGTGTCGCACAGGAAGTGATGTCATCACACTTGTGATGCCATGGTACTTGGGGGGAAACTCTATGGTAAAAAATAGCTTCTACCATAGAGTTTTTGCCCCAATACCAGAGCATCACCTGGATGTCACCGGTGTGATGATGTCACTTCCTGTGCAATGCCAGCAATGTGGCCTGGGCCTTCCTCTTTCTCCTGGTAACTCCCCCTGCTGGCCAGCTGATCCATGGCTAGGGGGGGCAGGGCCTGGCAGCAGGAGACCCCCGCCTCCACCAGGCAGTCTGGCAACCCTGCTCTTCCCCTCCAAATATCCCGGAATTTCCCAACCCAGTGCTGGGGACCCTAAGCAGGGGAGTGGCATTAGGGATTTTTTGGAAAGATGGGGCTCTCCTGTCCTCCTGCCATCCACCCCCCTGCTCAGTGCAGGAAATCCAAGGCCAGAGCATCCCCACAACTGTCCAACCTAGGGTTGCCAGGCCCCTGATTTGGGCGGGGTTTTCCCCACTTTTGCGGAAGTGACATCATCACATCACAAACATTGGGGGGCGACGCTCTAGTTTTTGGGCAAAACTCTATGGTAAAATTGGGCTCAGACCACAGTAGGCTTGCCAAGTCCCCCCAGGGGGTGGGGAAACCCCCGCCCGAGAAGCCTGTTACCCGCCGCTGGAGGATCGGGTTAGGGGGAACCTCACTCCCAAAGCATGCGACGTGCCCAGCGTCAGCACGTCACCCGGAAGTGACGCAGTCGTGTTGGGGCCGTTGGGCATGCGACGTGCCCAGTGTCAGCACGTCACCCGGAAGTGACGCAGTCGTGTTGGGCGCGTTGGGGGTGGGGCCGCAGTCAACTCTATGGTTTTCCCTCGGATGATTGTGGCCCTGCCCCCAGCGTGCCCAACGTGGTTCCGTCACAGTGTTTTGTCCAAAAACTAGTGTCACCTCTGACATCAGCGACGTGATGACGTTACTTCACATGCACACCAGAAGATCCCTGAACAGACCATGGAGCCCCTCACCGGCAGCCACTTGAAGGCTTGTAGTAAGGGAGGACCCAGTCTACTCCCTTGGCGGTGGAGAGAGCTGTCAAGTCACAGCTGGCTTTTGGCGACCCCGTAGGGGTTTCAAGACTAGAGATGAACAGAGGTGGTTTGCCATGGCCGGCCTCTGCACAGCGACCCTGGACTTCCCTGGTGGCCTCCCACCCAAGTCCTAGCCAAGGCCGGCCCTGCTGAGCTTCCGAGAGCTGATGAGATCATGGTAGCCTGGGCCCTCCTGGCCAGAGCCCCGACTCTCTGAGGTAACTGCTTACATTGTCAAACTGTTTTTACCCTTTGGAAGATTCTCCTAAAGATTCTCATCTGAAATCTACCCTCCTGTCATTTCAGTCTACTCGATCTCTTGCTGCTCCTGAGAACTGGCTTGGAAGTGAGAAACTGACCCTGCCCATCTGCCTGGGGAAATTGTAGTAAGATTCTCGAAGAGGCATGTCAGGGATGCTATCCTGAAAGCGGTTGCTGGAACACCCCTGAAAGCAGGGGAAAGCACCATCAGAACGCGAAAGGATATTCCATTTTAAGTAAGACAACGCAGAAAGAAATACAAAGAACTTGTGCTTTTTCTTCAAACAAACTCAATTGGATATAAATGGCTATTTCCAGAAGGCATAACTTTTAAGATCAAAGATAAAACTAGTCGGGGGGGAGCTCTCAGGTATGGAGCTCCGGAAGAGAACCTCTAGGGGGTGGGGCGGTCACGTGGTGAAGCCCCGCCCCTTCTTTACCCCGCCCTCTGCTTCGATCCTCATTCCGTTTGGGAATGAGGATGAAGCAGGAGGGTAAGTAGCCGGGCCTTCTGACACACTTCCGGTGATGTCAGGGGGTGTGGCCTTCTGTCACTTCCGGTGATGTCAGGGGGCGTGGCATATGCAAATAAGTTATGCTAATGAGTTATGCTAATGAGCTCCGGCAGCTCTTTTTCTACAACAAGACCCCTGCTGTTACCAGACAGTTAAATTTAAACTTTAAGGGAAAAGGGCTATAAATGTTTGACTCAGTTTATAAAGGGATCAACGATGAGAAGACTCGATGTATCTAAGCTAGTTGGAGGATCTCCTCTCTTGGGATTTTAGTTAGTAGTGGGTTCTTTACTTTCTCCTGTATATGTAGTTTTCCCCCTCCCTTTTTTCTGTTGTAGTTTTTTGTAGTGGAAAAAATCAATTAAAAAATCCCCTCCGGGGGCTTAAAGAAAAAAAAAAGAAACTGACCCTGCCCACGGGCCAGAGGCAAGGGGCTGGTGTGAGCATGTATGGGGAAGAGGGTGTCTCACTTTCCCTAGGGTTGCCAGCTCCAGCTTGGGAAATACCTGGAGATTTGGGGGGTGGAGCCTGGGGAGGGCGGGGTTTGGAGAGGAGAGGGACTTCAGTGGGGTATAATGCCATAAAGTCTGTGGTGTATTCAAGTTAATGAGAAACTGTGTTTGTACTCAATCACTGAAACACCATGTAAAGCTTCATCCTGGGCAAGGATCCTAATCTTGCAATCCCTATTGGTAGCCCAGGAAGAGCCGACCAATCACCTACCATCAAGTTCCCTGAGAGGGAACGTCTGTGATTGGACGTTATTGTTACAATCCTATTGGTTGTTATGTACAGTAAGGCGTGGCTACATTAGCCCGGGAGAGTTTAAAAGAAGCACAACTGCAGTGCTAAAGTTGTTCTGGTTGTTCTGTTCCGGTTGTGTTACGCGTTGCTCAATAAAGCTGAATCACTTGCTGAAATCTGACTCTGACTCTTTGTTAAGTTGTCGATTTAACAAAGTCCGCCTTCCAAAGCGGCCATTTTCTCCAGGGGAACTGATCTCTGTCACCCGAGGATCAGTTGTAATGGCAGGAGCTCTCCAGCTGCCACCTGGTGGCTGGCAACCCTACCTTTCCCACAGGCCCAAGCTGCATTTGCAGAGAACTATCAGAGGCTGCGGTGGCTCAAGTGGTTAAGACGTTGAACTGCAGACCGGAAGGTCGGAAGTTCAGCAGTTCGAGACCCGAGTGCCGCATGACGGAGTGAGCTCCTGTCTCTGGTCCCGGCTCTTGCCAATCTAGTAGTTCAAAAGCAAGAAATTGCAAGTAGATAAATAGGTACCGCTTCGGTGGGAAGGTAACAGCGTTCCGTGCGCCTCGGTGTCTAGTCATGCCGGCCACATGACCATGGAAATGTCTTTGGACAGCGCTGGCTCTTCGGCTTGGAAACGGAGATGAGCACCACATCCCTAGAGTCAGATTCGACTGGCTTTCGAGCAAGGGAAACCTTTACCTTACTAAGGGAAAGGAGGACTCAGTTTTGTTCTAGGTGTCCATGGAGTAAGTAACCACCGGAAAGAGAATTATGTTAAACTAGTGACTGCATCTGTAGATCCTTGGCAATACAAGAACACACAAATACATGAAGCTGCCTTATACTGTCAGACCACTGGTCAGTCAAGGTGAGTATTGTCCATTCAGAATGGCAGTGGCTCTCCAGGGTCTCAGGTAGAGGTCTTTCACATCACCTAATGCCTGGTCCTTTTTAATTTGGAGATGCCGGGGATTGAACCTGGGGCCTTCTGCAATGCTAGGCAGAGGCTCTGCCACTGAGCCACAGCCCCTCCCCAATAAATAAACCATAATGTACAGAATATTGAGTGAGAAATAGGAGTTGGTGCCTCCTGAAATACAGGGTGGGACGGATTGGGTCAATGTAGGTATTTTTTCGTGATGGGTCGCTGCAGCCTAGTAAGAAATCTGTATCTCTTTTAGTGATTGTGGATGAGATTCAAGCAGTGATAATTCTCTAAGACAATCGTCACTATGCAAATGCCATTCAAGTTATATAGTGCCAGTTGGTGGCAGAGATTTTAACAGTGTTTGGGAAGGGGAGCGTGGAGCAAAACAGACACCCTCCCCAAAAAACAAAAACAGATCACAAAAATCCCTCCAAGAGGAAACAATATCTCTGAAATGGTGGGGCAATACTATATGGAAACGGGCAATTTTGCTAAAGTCTGGGAGTCCTTTGACAGATGAAAACTGCTCCTGCATTAGTGGCACAGAAGGAGTTTGGCCTCTCTAAATGACAGTCAAAAGTTAAAACCCTTCTCCCGAAAATAATGGGAGCATGTATGAAACAAAAGTCTCCCTGGCCTCCTTTGATGTCACTGCTACTAGCCAATAGGTGCTTACTATTCCGGGACCAAAAAACCCAGTGTAGTTCCTCCTCCACCCCCAGCATCCTACCCATTTCACAGGGACTGCTAGGCTATTACTGCTGTCAGGCAAGCAGGCACAATAGAAGCCGGCTGAATGGCAAAGCCGCCCAGGCGCCACGTACCTTCTCTCGTCATGCCTGTACGACGTGGAGCTCCGGCCGCTGGTCCAAATGAACATCTTAGCGGATTGATCTCCGCTGTCTCTCCGTACCGTGGAGGTCTTGGAGGGATGACGGTAGGACCTAGGGGGAAAGGGAGAGCCTTCATCACCACGTGCTGGAAACCTGCTGGGCCACCTTCCATCCATCAGGCCTCAACGCCAGATCCTGATTCGCTCTTCAAATGCCTTATAGACCCAGCTCCATGGAGATAGGCGTTCAGACGGTTCCAGGTGATATGCAAAACAACAGGAATGACCTTTCCCTTCCCTTCCAGGAGGTTCGCTTGACATTAAATTATCTTCGGCTCTTCCCCCCCCCTTCTTCTCTTCGCCTCCCTCCCACTTCTGTCAGGCTTAATAAAACCTTCTTTCCCCTGCCTTTTCAAGTCACCGCTTTCGCTTGCCGAGCATGCCCAATAATGGTTAAATAAAACTCCCGAGCTTGTCCTTTTTGCCTCGCGGGCATTTCCCTCTGCCGCTTCCTGAAAGGGGCCTCTGTGTACACATTTGCTCTAAGCAACCGCAAGCTTTCAGACAATTATATGCCCCCCCCCCCCGCATGCTAAGGACGCACCGATATGTGACCAGACCGGGTGGCAAATTAAAAGGGTGGTTAAAGTCCGTCTCCCGGCTAGGCCTCTGATTGGCCTTGCTTTGGGGGCCTTGGCAACGGGACCGGGCCAGCCAAGGCAACTTGAGTCGCAGCTTTATTGAGACATTCCATGTAAACATTCAAGACAGCTTGCGTCCAGTGTTCCCTCTAAGGTGAGTTAGTGTGAGCCAGCTCACAGTTTTTTAGCCTCCGGCTCACACATTTTTGTCTTCGCTCAGGAAGGAGGGTTCCAGAGCAAGCTAATTTATGCAGGAGCCAAATCGCTCGCTCACACCTTTAAGGCCAGTAGCTCACAAAGTAGAATTTTTGCTCACAAGACTCCACAGCTTAGAGGGAACATTGCTTGCGTCCCCCTTCCACGTTGCTCCCCGACCACATCTCTGTGCCATTCTACAGGGACTAGGGTTGGCAGATCTGGGTCGGAAAATACCTGGAGACTTTGGGGGTGGAGCCGGGAGAGGGCGGGGTTTGAGGAGGGGAGGGGCCTCAGCATGGTACAGTGCCATAGAGTCTACCCTTCAAAGCACTCATTTTCTCCAGGGCGACAGATCTCTGTCAGCTGGAGATCAGTTGTAAAAGTGGGAGATACCCAGGCCCCACCTGGAGGCTGGCGACCCTAACAGGAACATGCCTGGGTCCTTGAATGACCCTCTCCTCACCCTTCGGGTCTCTGCCTAACACCCTACCAGATCCTCCCTCCCCGTGCAGTTTCACCGATTGCTGTTCAGATGCTCTCTTCTAGCTGGGTTTTCAGCGACTTCTGACGCAGGGGCATGTTAGCGGACTGACCGTATCACTCTAATTGCTTTTAAAAAAAATACGAAGAAGGCTTTCTCTGACAAGGCATCTGATTATACTTATTATAAAACAGCCGCCTTTCCATTTATTTATTTATATCCTGCTTTGATCCCCAGCGGGACTCAAAAGTGTCTTAGAACATTGTTCTATTCAATTATATATAAGGAGAGATATCCTGTTTTGATCCCCAGCGGGACTCAAAAGTGGCTTAGAACATTGTTTGCTCTTCCTCCGTTGGCTCACGACAACAGGTACGCCAGAGTGAGAGTTTGTGGCTGGCCTTGGGTTAGGGAGGCCAGCCCCCAGGTGGGACCTGCAGAGCCCCTGGAATTACAGCTCATCTCCAGACTGCAGAGATCAGCTCCCCTGGAGGAAATGGAGGCTTTGGAGGGTGGACTCTATGGCATTGTACCTCACTGAGGCCCCTGCAACTCCCCTGGCTCCACTCCCAAATCTCCAGGAGTTTCCCCATTTGGAGCTGGCAACCCTCCCCACCCCCTCCCCACCCCCCACGGGTGGCCAGGGGGAACCTGGCGACCCTACCTAAGGTCATCTAGTGAGCAATGCTCCCTCTAAGCTGTGGGGTCTTGTGAGCAAAAATTCTATTTTGTGAGCTACTGGCATTAAAGTTGTGAGCGAGCGATTTGGCTACTGCATAGATTAGTTTGCTTTGGAGCCATCCCTTCCTGAGCTAAGACAAAAATGTTTGAGCCAGAGGCTAAAAAACTGTGAGCGAGCTCACACTAACTCAGCTTAGAGGGAACACTGCTAGTGAGCTTCCGTGGTAAAGGTCAGGATTTGAACCTGGGTTTGACACACTACACCACACTGGCTCTCTGCGGCAGCTTGAATTCATTCATTTGCTAGGCCTGTAAGAGTTCATAGGTACTGGAAGGGAAGTACTGCACAAGCACTTAAAATATTCAATGGGATGATATTCAATGGGATGAATTTGGCCACAATTCCATTTTTGTTAGGTTCAACCAAATCACCCACAAAACTGTATGCAAGCTCTTGCATCCATCTGTCCCCCAAGAAGTCTCTTAGCCTGGATGTTCTGTGCAAAGAAAACAATAAGGGGATGGGGGGAGCAACTAAAAGAAAAAATTAAAAACATTAAAAAAGGGATTAAAAGAAGGCATGATGGAAATGCCCCCAAAGAGGCTTCTGAAGTTTACTTTTGCAATCCCCCCGTGAAGAATGCTTAATATAATGTTTAATCTTAGAATGCATCTGGTTTTACCTATGCCAGAGTAGTGACAGCTCAAACACATTCAGCAGTATTTGCTGAATAAGAATTTTACAGGGCAGCAGAAGGGAAGTAATGCAGGAGAAATTTTTTTAAAAAAATCCACGTGCATCCTTTTACAAGCATTCACATTCAATTAAAGGCATGCCTTACTCCAGGTAAGTAAATTAACGGTGCAGTCCTAGGCAGAGTAACTCCTGCCTAAATACAAGTCTCTTAACTTCTAGAGACCCTGGAGGCAGAAGAAACCTGGAGACTGGCAAAAACTAGCAATAGCGATGTTTTTAAACAAGTATTCCTCCGGATCACTTCTGCAAAAGACAGTGACCTTTCTCTTTCCTTGCAGGAAACGGTCTTCTTTATCAGATAAACAGGGACAACTAGAGCGAATGCATCTCTGTCACGGATCAAGTCTGACTGCCCACGGCATCATGTCTTAGAAAACACCTCAAATGGTTTTTCAAGGTATAGCAGTCGTGAATACATTTGGGTGGATTCACATGACCACTGCAACTGCCGCCGAAATGGTGGATTCTCGCTAGTATTCTCTTCACTTCATGCTAGATACTCAAGGCTGAGCTCGGGAATCAGATTGTACAAGCAAGTGTTCATTTTTAGAACATGTATAATAACTAGGGAGAAAAAGAAAGTGCCGTTTAATACATACAAACTGCCTTCATCACACCCAGGGCTCTTTTTGTAGAAAAAGCCCAGCAGGAACTCACTAGCATAATAGGCCACACCCAATAGCAGGAACTCATTAGCATATTAGGCCACACCCCTGACAGCACAGCTCATTAGCGCATTAGGCCGCACTCCCATGTCACCAGAAGTGTGGTTACCCAGCCACACCCACCTTTTGCTTGTTATTCTGTTTACCTTGTTTGTTGTCAAAACCCAGGGCTTTTTTGTAGCAGGAACTCCTTTGCATGTTAGGCCACACACCCCTAATATAGCCAATCCTAATGATTCTGCTGTTGGGTGTGGCCTATTATGCTAATGAGTTCCTGTTGGGCATGGCCAACTTGGGAGCCAGCCGGAACTCCGTTCCTGTGCATTCCT
>NW_015160225.1:667867-686878 GCF_001447785.1 Gekko japonicus | reverse complement strand
TCCTGCCCAAAAATAGCCCTGATCACACAATGAATAACGATAGGCAGCCTCTACGTGCCGAGAATCAGGAAGCAGAGTTTTCAGGTCAAAAGCCAGATTATGAAATTCTAGGAGGCTCAGATCAAAAATTTTGGCTAAACTCTGTTTGCTGCACTATTTAGCAGCTTGCCAAAACAGGGATTTTGCTAGCCTTATCTACCGTACTTGGACACCGCTGTCATCAGATGGCTAAATCACTGTGGCCATCTCCAGGTGAGGAAATTCTGGGAGATTTGGGGACAGATCCTGGGAGAGGAACTCAGGAGAGATGTGGTGCCAGAGTGCCCCTCCTTCTGAAGCTGCCATTTTGTCCAAGGAATGGATCTCTGTGGTTAGTCGATCTGTCATAATTCTGGAAGAACTCCAGGTCCAACCTGGAGGTTGGCAACTGCAGGCTACATGGAGATACTGACTCAGCAAACAGTCAGGTGACACAAATAGCCAATAGGGTTCTACCTATCCTTAGAAAGCCTCAGACTCTGGCTTTGATACTTAGAGAGAGAAGACAGAAGAGGAGATTGGTGTTATACCTCAACCTTCACTACCCAAAGGAGTCTCAGAGCGGCTTACAATCTCCTTTCCCTTCCCCTCCCCACAACAGACACTCTGTGAGGTAGGTGGGGCCGAGAGAGCTCTTTCGAGGACTGCCCTTGAGAGAACAGCTCTGAAAGAACTTGTGACTGACCCAAGATCACACCAGCAGCTGCATGTGGAGGAGTGGGGAATCAAACCTGGTTCTCCCAGATTAGAGCCTGTACTCCTAACTACTACACCACACTGGCAAACAAGCTAAGCCAGTTTTATAAGACTTGGGGCCAAGCTTCTCACTCTGCTTTCTGCATGATTTTTAAAAGGGGTATGGTCAGAGGTGAGAGCCTTTGATGCCAGTCAATGGGCAAGCGGCCAAGGTCTGAGTCCCTGTCTGAACTATGCTAGCGGAACCGGTATCAACCCAGGATACTGTATTTTTGTTTTGTAAGTCACTTTGAGTCTTGCTTAGGGGGAAAAAATAGTACCAGATTTATTTGCTTCATTTATACCCCACGTCACTCATTTATACCTAGTACGTCACTCAAATCACTATACCATACTATTAATTATCGTATGTCAGGGTGTGTAGTATAGCCAGGAAATCCTAAGGCTGTCTGGCATCCACAAGTTCTAGCTCTTTTAGCATTGTGAACCACTAGGTGGCGAGATAGAATTGTTTTCAAGGCAAGAGACATTTCAGAGGTGGTTTGCATTGCCTGCCTCTGTGTCACACCCCTGATATTCCTTGGAGGTCGCCCATCCAAATACTACCCAGGGCCGACCCTGCTTATCTTCCGAGATCTGATGAGACTGGGCTAGCCTGGGCTATCCAGGTCAGGGCACGAGACCATACTGTCTCCTTCACAGATTGCAGATGCCAAGTTGAAACTAATTGCTGATTCGGTTTGCTTCTCCCATCCTTTCTGTTTAGGAATGATTGGTGCTCTTCTTGCCTGTCCTATTCTGCTGCAGCTGAATCACCCCATGAAACTGATGGGAGGGAGGGTTCAGGAGACAAGGAAGGAAGTACTTCAGCACACAACACATCCTTGGCTTGTGGAACTCATGGCCACAAGATTCGGTGAGGAGGGCCAGCGGCATAGGCAGTTTGACAAGTGGACTGGGCAAATTCTCAATTGATGGGTTTATTGAGGGCAATGAGCCACAAGAGCCAGATGTGGTCCTGCTGGTCGACCTCCTGATGGCACCTGGGTTTTGGCCGCTGTGTGACACAAGAGTGTTGGACTGGATGGGCCACTGGCCTGATCCAATGTGGCTTCTCTTATGTTCTTATGTCAAAAAGTAGACAGCCTAGGTAGCCAAAGGTTGACCAACAGCTTCCAGAACCTTCTAGCTGAGGTCTGCGGGAAACTAGATGGGCCCTTGGCCTGATCCTGCAGGGCTTCTTTTTGTGCTGCAATGAGCAGTCAGCCCAGTCTGGAAAGCAGAAGGATCCTCCTGCCCTCCTCGGCTTGCCTCCAGCTAATTCCCACCTACATTCTCTTGTCGTTCCCTTTATTGCTCATAATAATGTCTCTTCTTAAAGGTTCCCTTCACTTTCTCCCACTCTTTGCTTTGTGCTACCTTTCATATGCCCCCCCCCATGCCCAGTACAAGCTCCCACGACGTCTCTGCCAAACGCAAGCCACCTCCTCTGAATCCGTCTTCTGTGAGCTCCAGTAACCGGCAATTACCATCAACCACCCTCTCAAACGGATCTGCCGCTGCAATTATTTCCTTTTCGCTCGGTGTTTCGAGAACTGCTCACATGCATGTACATTATCCTGAAGATCTTTAGCCTCAAAACAACAACAGCAACAATGTTCTGAGGCAAGGCCATAGCCGTGGAGGGGTGAGAAGAGAAGAGATTGGATTTATAACCTTCCCTTCCCTCAGAGTCTCAGAGCGGCTTACAATCTCCTTTCCCTCCCCCTCCCCACAACAGACACCCTGTGAGGGAGGTGGGGCTGAGAGAGCTCTGACAGAAAGAGCTCTTTTTCAAGAATAGCTGTGCCAGAACTATGGCTTGCCCAAGGTCATCCAGCAGGTTCAAGTGGAGGAGTGGGGAATCAAACCCGGTTCTCCCAGATTCGAGTCTGCGCACTTAAACATTACACCAAACTGGTGGTGGTGAGAAGGAGAGATACAGAGCAGAGCAGTGGTTAGGGAGATGTGCTGGGATCCGGGGGGGCCGAGTTCAAATCCTCATGTTTTCATGGAACTCACTGGGTGGCCTTGAGCCAGTGAGGATGAGTCAAGACTGGCGCAAGGTCTCCCAGTGAGCTCCATGGCGACATGAGGATTTGCACTCGGGCCTCCCAGATAAAACATGGAAAGGAGAAACATGCACCCCGTGCAGAATGCAAAAAGCACTAGATAGATAGTTAGGGAGGGAGACTGCCCCAATTAGAGACAGGGGTGCCAAGAGCCACAGCGAGCCCCCAGACAATGATTACATCTCCCTTTCCTCTCAACACCACCCAAACTCAACAGAAGATGAAAAGCAATCACGTGACTTGCCAGGTTTGATGGGTCCCCCTGCGATACTGCTGTTTAGCGCGAAGCAAATTGTCCTCACCTTTCTGGCTAATGAGTCTAAAGGCACTGGAATAGCTAACATTTGATCTCTGTGTTTTATTTTATCCCACACTTCTGAGGATCTTAGGGCAGGTTACACAGTTCTTCCCTCTTTGCTTGTATCCACGCGACAACCCTGTGAGGTGGGTGAAGTTGAGCAGGGCTTTTTTTGTAGAAAAAGCCCAGCAGGAACTCATTAGCATAATAGGCCACACCCAACAGCAGGATCTAATTAGCATATTAGGCTACACCCCTGACAGGACAGCTCATTAGCATATTAGGCCACACCCCATGCCTTCCCTTGGCTTGTCCGGGTGCCCCACAGCTGCGGGAAGCCCGGGCAAGCCCCCCCCTTGAAGGGAAGGGAAGGCAGTTTAAACTGCCTTCCCTTGGCTTGCCTGGGCGCCCCACGGCTGCGGGGAGCCCAGGCAAGCCGGCCCTTGGGAAGGCACTCCCCAATCCTTCCAAGGCCCCCCCTGGCCTGCCAACCTCAGAGTCGCTGGGGGTGTGTGTGTCACTCTCCAGGCCTTCCCTCTGTAGCCACACATGCAGAGGTTTTGGCTGTAGTGGGTGTGGCCAACTCTGAAGCCAACCGGAACTCCATTCCTGTGCGTTCCTGCCCAAAAATAGCCCTGATTGAGAGAAACAGTGACAGGTCCAAGGTTACCCAATTTTATGGTTATGTGGAGATTTGAACTCGGATCCAGCACTAACCAGTACACCAGACTAGCATGTGTAACGTTAGTGGTAGAAAGTGCCATCAAGTCACAGCTGTTTTGTACTGACCCCCTCAGGGTTTTCAAGGCAAGAGACAAAGAGAGAGATGGTTTGTCATTGCCTGTCTCTGTGTCACGACACTGGACTTTCCTGAGGGCCTCCTATCCAACTACGAACCAGGGCCCTTACGTGTTATTTTATGAATTATATTTTAAGCTACCCATATTTAGGTTTTGCATGTTTTAAACAGAGTCTACCCAATCGCATAAAATCGATTGCAGGGCTTAATATTCTTCCTTCTCCTGCTAATCTTTTTCTGAATGGTTGGTCAGCCATACAACAGGCACATCCCAAAATGGAAATCATTCCCATCCTTCTCTCAGCAGCTTATTGCAACTCGATGGAATAACCCACATCCCCCAAACCTGTCTCTCTGGCACAAGAAACTCTGGGACTCTTACATCATGGCTAAAAGAATGCTTAACACCCCTCCACGAGCCTCTGCTTCAACTCTTACTAACTTTTCTGCTACTTGGCTCCCAACAGGGCTATTCTTGGGCAGGAACGCACAGGAACGGAGTTCCGGCTGGTTCCCAAGTTGGCCACACCCAGCAGGAACTCATTAGCATAATAGGCCACACCCAACAGCAGAAATTCATTAGCCTTGGCTACATTAGGGTTGTGTGGCCTAACATGCAAAGGAGTTCCTGCTACAAAAAAAGCCCTGGGTTTTGACAACAAACTAGGTAAACAGAATAGCAAGTAAAAGGTGGGTGTGGCTGGATAACCACACTTCTGGTAACATGGGGGTGCGTCCTAATGTGCTAATGAGCTGTGCTGTCAGGGGCGTGACCTAATATGCTAATGAGTTTCTGGTGTTGGGTGTGGCCTATTATGCTAATGAGTCCCTGCTGGGCTTTTTCTACAAAAAGAGCCCTCTCTCCCAATATTAGACACAAGATGAAATACCTTGTATAATGAATCAACTATATTTATGATGATAACATCAGGATTATGTAGCTTAGTATCTCTTTCTCTTCTCTCTTGATTTATTTGTTTTCCTCTTCCTCTCTCTTATTTTCCTCCTTCCCTTCTATATTATCAATAATACTTCTGCTCTACTGACAATAGCTATGACTCAGTTTTGTAATCATTGTATCAGTTATTGTTAGGGTTGCCAAGTCAAAATTACCTAAAAGCGGGGGGAGTCCTGTCCCTGGCTTGGAGTCTCCTCGTGTGCGCGCTTTGTGCGCGCGCTGCAATGACGTCACCCGGAAGTGACATCATCACATCGGGCACGTTGGGGGCGGGGCCACAATAATCCGAGGGGAAACCATAGAGTTTTCCCTCGAATGATAGAGCGCCCCCCGGGAATGTGCCCGATGTGATGTCACCTCCGGGTGGCGTCTTCACGCCACACACGTTGCAGACTTTGAGGGTGGGGTTCCCCCTGGTGGCCCAATCTGGGTCGGCAGGGAATGGGCCTCTCGAGCGGGGGTTTCCCCACCCCCCGGGGGGACCTGGCAACCCTACTTATTGTTACATTCTTAAGCCTCTATTTCAGGGGTGTCGAACTCATTTGTTATGAGGGCTGGATCTGACATAAATGAGACCTTGTTGGGCCAGGCCATGTATGTCATAAAATGTAATGCCAGGTAGCGGAGATATAAACTTTATAAAGGACATAAACACAAAGGGTTTTTTTTAACTTTAAAACATGCTTAAAACATTAGTACTCTTCCAATGTTTTGTTTATTTAACAGTGTCTGATAACTGACACCTCTTGCTCTGAATTATTGCATCAAAATGTCTGTGCTGTCGCAATCTTGAGTATGCTGTTCAGGTGTGTATCTGTAAGCTGCAAACCTACGATGACGCAGCAGCAGCAGAACTGGAAGAAGAAGCAGAAGACAGCCAGTTCCATTGCGGGTCTGATAGAAGCCCTCTGGGGGCCTCATCTGGCCCACGGGCTGCATGTTTGACACCCCTGCTCTATTTCATATTTATCTTTCAATAAAATGTTAATAAAAAATAAACAGAGTCCCCTTGGGTATACTTAGCCCCTCTTTACCATAAAATATCTAGCTACAGGTAGAGTTCCCATCTTCTCACTGGGGGTGGGGGAATCTTCCCTTGCCCCTTGCCACTCAGTTGGGCATCAGGAGGAAATGCCTGGGGAAATGGGGGGGGGATGATCGGAGTCTCAGGTATGATAATGTTTCTTCCAGTGTGACCTAAAAGTGATGTCCTCATGTTAGGTGACACTCTAGCATTTGCCCCAGACTCTATGGTTAAACCACAGAAGTTTTGGGTGAATGCTAGAGCATCACACCGGTGCAATGACATCACTTCCAGGTCATGCCAAAAGTGATGACGTTGTGCTAGGGCAACTGATTTGCTTCCTCCCAACCAAGAGCCCCGTCTTCCCCATCTCCTGCCCACCTACAGGCCATCTCTGGGGTAGCTGTGCGATCATTTGTGAGGAAATTGGCAGCTCCATTCCATGATTTTTTTAAAGAGGTCAGAATCCAGGCATTGTTGATTTCCCAGATGATGTGACTTTTTCCAAATGGGCCCACATATTAATCCCATTCGAATGACATTGCCTTTCAAATGAGGGTCAAAATCAATTCTCTGGCCCTATCGCTGACCTCTGTGATTTCCTCAGAATGTCTGATCTGATTTTATCTGCCTAAACTCGGAATATATGATTTGTGCCCTGCAGAAATGCAGGTTACTGACTATACAGATAGAAAGAACCTGTGCTTACACAGGCAGTATAAATGCACATAAGCTCTCTGGTGAACACACACAAATGGGGGGGAAGGGAGACCAGCAGGCGTAATTTCCACCTTGCTCGTGTTCTTCACACCAAGTTATCGGGAGTAGGTCTGGATTCTTAACATAATGGGGCAAAACCTGCCATTTCTCCTACATTTTCAAATCAAGCACTTCTTGCTTCAAATATAAAGAAATGTAACAAGGAGGTCTCTTATTAAGCTGGAAATAGCCCATAAAGAATATAAAACTATCAAAGGCTTATTAAAAATGGTTTATATTTCTCTAGGGGGCCCCCAAAGGCAATAATTTGGGACTGGAGGTAGCAAAAATCAAAGAAAATGGGAAAGGGTTCTGGGCATTAAGGACACAGATGACATAGCGATATAGGTACAGATATCCATGTAATTTAATTTGTTAGTTTCAGACACTGAATGTATCTTTTTCTAGCATTCCATCCTTTCTCCAAGTAGCTTAGGATGGTGCATTTGGTTCTTTTCTCCAACATTTTATCCTCATGAGAACCCTACGAGGTTTGCCCTGACCTGGATAGCCTTGGAAAGCCGTATCTTGTCAGATCTCAGAAGCTAAGCAGGCCCGACCCAGGCAAGTACTTAGAAGGGAGACCTCCAAGGAATACCTTGGCTGGGATGCCGAGCCAGGCAATAGCAAGCCACCTCTCTGAAATGTCTAAGGGGTTACCAGAAGTCAACTATGACTTCCAGGCATACACACACACACAAAATATCCCCCCCCCCCACCGAACCCTATGAGCAGGGGTCATTTCCTGCAGGAGCGCACAGGAGCGGAGCTCCAGCAGTAAAGAGCCCAGGGGGCGGGCACATGCAACAAGCCCCACCCCCTACTCCCAGCAGCCTTCAGTCAGAGCAAGAAGCAGCCAGGTAAGCTGCAGAGCCCCCCCCCCGGTCCAAAACAGCTCAGTGGCAGCTTTAAGACCAAGTTTTATTCAGGTACAAGCTCTCCCTCCTCTGCGAGGACAGATCTGCACGTTCCCCCCCCCCAATAGCTAGCAATCCAAAACAGTCCAGTGGAGCCTGAGCGGTGGGCGTTGCCTTCTGACACACTTCCGGTGATGTCAGGGGGTTGGTATATGCAAATGAGTCATGCTAATGAGTCATGCTAATGAGCTCCTGCACCTCTTTTTCTACGAAATGACCCCTGCCTATGAGGTAGGCTACCCACAGGTCACCCAATGAGTTTCATGACAGAGTGGAAAATTGCAGACTGGGTCCCCAGTTTGATGTTAATACCTATACTCTACTGGAAATACAAAAATAGATAAATATATATATATTTATAAATGAAAAATTAAAATCATTACCTCTAATGTTGGGCCCTCTAATGTGGATCAAAATATCCACATCATGGGACCAGGGAGATGGCAGGATGTTTTTTACAAGCAGAAACATATTGACTGTAAAAACAACAACATTGAGGATTATACCCCCTCCCGAAATCATAGAAGCAGTTTCTGCTTCTTCAAGAAAAGCATGCCACCGATCTTGCAAGGTTATGTTGGTAGCCTTTTTTGGGATTGCTAGGTAACCCCCACCCAATATTGCTCAGTCTCCAAAGCCTATGCTAGAATCAGTGTGGGAGAGGAGGAGAGAGACGCACTAAAAAAAAGGTAAATTATATGAGGAAGAGAAGGGAAGACTGGAGGGGGAGCAGGAGCAAAAAATGGAAAACTGAGTGGGAGGAAAAGAAAAATGGAGAAGTGGGGGAGAGTGTCCCACGGGGAGAAACAGAACAAGTTAGGTAGGTAGGTGGGTGGGAGAGTGAAAGGTGAGGGTCTGCCAGGGGGTGGGAAAGCTGAAGATGTAGGAGAGAAGAGAGGGATAGAAGAGAGGCTGCAGGTGCTGCCAGGGAGAGGAAAAGAAGAAAAGCAAGAGGGAGCGGGGAAATGAGATTTCCCCCTGGAATCTTTATGGGTCCTCCATTTATATTAGATAAAACAGCCTAAACATACCTACTGTAGATAATCTATGGCTGCATGTAACAGTGATTTAGTTCATATTCAGACAGCGCCCAACAGCAAACACCCAAATTACAGTTTATACTATGCAATTCCAAATAGTGTTCCAGGTGCTTTGTGGCTGTCAGGGCAACGATAACGACAGTTTGAACAACCTCCTTTCCCCTCCACTAGCCAAGAGCAAAAAAAAAAAGAAGATAATATTTATGATATCGTGAGCTAGCAGTGGGGCTACGTCAACAAAAATGGATTTTTTTGGCATGGCATCTAGTACAGTGATAGTGGCAGTAAAAGCAAAAATTGATGGAAGAAATAAGGATAATGCCCCCTCAATGGGGCAATGCAGTCACCTCAGATATGAGAGCAAATGCTTATAAATTGGTGCTTAGATGGTCTTTAACGTCTGCTAAAATGAACCATATTTACTGAAGAATTGTGGGATACTGGAAATGTATGCAGCCAGTGAGCACTGTTGTTAGCCATGTTGGGGAAATAAAGGAAACCTTGAATTTAATCATTAACACAACTGGACATACTTGCTCACAGAATCCAGAAGTGGTGCAGATAGGTTCTGAGCATGGTAAGGCAGAAGTCGAGAACACTGAACTGGGTCTGAATACACATCTGGCCCTGACCTGGATAGCCCAGACTAGCCCAGTCTCATTAGATCTTGGAATAGGGCTGCCAAATCCCCCCCGGGGGTGGAAATCCCCCCGTCCCAGAGGCCCGTTCCCTGGCGCCGGGGAATCGGGCCCTGGGGGGAACCCCGCCCCAGCGTGCACGTCACAGGGAAGTGACGTTATGACGCCGGGCATGCTGGGGGTGGGGCCACGGCCATACAAGGGAAAACTCTATGGTTTTGCCTTGTATGGTCGTGGCCCCACCCCCAGCGTGCCCGGCGTCATGACGTCACTTCCCTGTGACGTGCATGCGGCGCGCGCACGCTTTGCGCATGCGTACGCACACCAGGAGCCACACAGGAGTCCCCCGCCAGCAAGGTAGGTAACATTTGGCAACCCTATCTTGGAAGCTAAGCAAAGTCGGTCCAGGCAAGTATTTGGATGGGAGACCTCCAAGAAATACCAGGGTTGTGATGTGGAGGCAGGCAATGGTCACTGTAAGTCAGCTATTTAGGGATGCCAGCCTCCAGGTGGGACCTGGGGACCTCCTGGAATTACAGCTCATGTCCAGACTTACAGAGATCAGTTCCCCTGGAGAAAATGGATGCTTTGGAGGGTGGACTCTATGGCATTGTACCCCACTGAAGTCCCTGTCCCTCCCCAGGGATGAAATATTCCTTTTCAAGAAACTCTTCTGAAGCTCTTTCTTGTCTAACAATTGAAAGAAGTCAGACTTTTCTCTTTTCTCATACAGTTCTGATAAACTTACAGGCCCCACCCAGGAAACAGAGATATATCCTACAGTCTGGTAGCCATCGTGCATCAATGCTCATTGAAGGTTTCAGCTTGTAGCTGTCAATACCTCTTAGAGGGGCATCTTCAGCTATTAAGCTAAACTAGAGCCTACAGAAATTGCCACCTCTCATATCAGAAGAGGAGACTTACAACTAGGGATGCGCACGAATCTAAAAAGCCCAGTTCGGTTTTGGGTTTTGGGCGGCCCTTGAACTGAGTCAAAAAGCCCCAAACTGAACTGGCGAGTTTGGTTCCCCCTTTCTCCCAGCCATGGAGAGCCACAGCCAGAAGAAAGGGGGGAATTGCAAGTCATTTTACCTGTTCATTTCACTTCCCCCTTCTTCGGAGCGGGGGGAGCAAAACCAATGGTTTTAATAGCTCGCAGCCATTTAAACCTAACAGCTGACAGGCAGACCCACCCCATTGTTAGGTTTAAATGTCTCACAATCATTTCAATCTAACAGCGGGGCGATTTCGCTCTCCCTGCTTCCATGCAGGGGGAAGCAAAGTAAACCAGTGAAATGGCTCACAGCCATTTTAACCTCACAGCTGACAGGCGGACACTGTGCCACTCAACTGTTAGGTTTAAATGGCCCCGAACAGCAGAAACGGACTGGACAAAAGTCTGGTAAATGTTTGGGGAAGGAGGCTCGGAACAGGCTCACGTTCATGCTGAATTCTGGCTTTTGACCCGGTTTGTGCCCATCCCTACTTACAAAGTTAGATTTTTACTTTTTCTCTTTTTCCTCTTGGAGTTTCTCAGTCTGTCTCAAGCAGAGACAGGATATTGCCATATGCTTCTATAAAAGCTTCCTGTAGAACATTTGGGGTTTTGGAGCAGAGGTCTATCAGTGGCTATTAGCCACAAGGTATAGGTAGGCACTCTCGGTCTGGGACCAGTGATGCTCTGTATTCCTGATGCTTGGGGGGGGGGGACAGTGGGAGGGCTTCTAGTGTCCTGGCCCCACTGCTGGATCTCCTGATGGCACCTGGTATTTTTGGCCACCGTGTGACAGAGTGTTGGACTGGATGGGCCATTGGCCTGACCCAATAGTGGCTTCTCTTATGTTCTTATGTTCTAAAGCATGCAATTTATGCCTTCATGGAACCAGACCACTTGAGAATGTGTGTGACTGAAACCTCCCATACATAAATCTATGAGAACCACTAGTGACTACCATGCCTAAATCAAGAATGGAAGATTTGGCTGCTAAGAGCTATGGTGGGCTTCCAGACAAAGACCCACCATGAGTCCCATCACACCACCCAGTCACGGCTCAGACATCAAATCACATGAGTTGCCCAGCTCCATGGTGACCTGAGGACCTGGAATTTCATCTCCACAGTTACTCCCTCTTGGAAGCTCCAGAGGCCACAGCCCCTGGAGACTGCTAGGTTTGAACATATGAAGCTGCCTTATTCAGTCCACTGGGCTATCAAAGTTACTATTGTCCACCAAGACTGGCAGCAGCTCTCCAGGATATCAGGCAGGGGTCTTTCACATCACCTTCTACTTGATCTTTTTAAATGGAGATGCTGGCAATTGAACCTGGGACCTTCTGCATGCTAAGCCATGGCCCCTCCCTGGTTTGATCTGAATACAGTTCACCTCCACTACAAGAAAGAATATTCCCAGACTTCTTGGCCCCCTCTCTACGAAAGGGGTTAACAGAAGTGAGAGAATGCAGAATGTACCTTGCGTTCCTTCTCAGAGCAATGGCACTGTGGTAGTTGATCGCTAAAGGGCTAGATCAGTGCAAATGTTCAGAGGAGTCATTTATGGAAGAACGGAACGTCATTATGCCGTACAATGCTGGTGCCTTGGAGCTGTGCATCTGTGATATCCATTAATGTGGCCTGCTTCATTAGCAGGGCGAGCCAAGCCAGTGTTCACCATTTAACACACAATTACATGCCTAATCTTGTGTAAAATTGTAAAGCTAATGACATCACGACCTTCATTCCCAAAGGTTAGGTGCGTGTGACTTTGAGCTCATGGGTCAAACGAAGACTTCTTAATTTGGGTATCGCAATCTGACTTCTAGAAGGTCACTGCTGGAAGCCTCACCATGCCTGGACTGATTTAGAAGGACATAACACAACACTATGGGAGTGGGTCAGTTACAGGAGGAAGGCTGTCAGGAGCATATTACACAAACGCTGCACAGGGCTGTAGCCAGCGGTGGGGCACAGGGGGCGGTGCCCCCTTTCGTATCTGCAGTGCCCCCACTGCTGTGAGTTCCTGCCCTGGAGGGAGGCTGTGGACTGGCAGTCTCGATTGGGTGGCCACCAGGAGCCTGTGGGTGCTGCGGCCAGGGTGAAGCGCAGCAGGACCCACCTGCTGCCTGATGTCAGTGGCACTGGGCTGGAAGCGCTGCCCTGATGGCTCCCTGCCTCCTGCCACTCTGAATGTCGGCTCTGAAGATACGGAGGGCAGCAGCTGCCCCCGGAGGGGGGCAAGGCTGCAGGTAAGAGTTTGTGCTTGGTGTATGGGGGGGGGGAGGAAGAAGATGATGTGGCGGGCACAACATGAGGCGTGAGGCCAGGCAAGGCTCTGAGCATTGCTTCAGAGTCTGCCCTGGCTTCTTAGCATAATTAAAGGTTTTGGCTCTTTAACTTACAATAGTAGAGGCTCAGCATACATTAGAGACCCCTTCCTCTCCTGTTTATTGGTGTTTAGCAAGGAGCTGAGAAAATGAACACATGCAACTGCTCATACTGAACCAGACCACTGATTCATCAAGGTCAGTATCGTCTGCTCGGACCGCCAGTTACTCTCCAGGGTACTGAAAAGGTCTTTCACATAATCTGCTACCTGATCTTTTTAACTGGACATGCCATGGATTAAACCTGGGACCTCCTGCACGACAAGCAGATCTTCTGCCACTGAGCAACAGCCCCTTCTCAGAGACGATGGCTTAGGTATCTCTACCACTACCTCTTACAGAACTACAATTCCCAGTGGTCAATGGGGCTTGATAAACCAGTTTAAAGACCTACAGTTTAAATACATCCTGCAGATATGCCTTAAAGCTTGATCTACACACACAAGAGAGCGAGGTATGAACAGGATGACCGAATGGACTGCAACCTCTTCAGTCAGCGGGTTGAGGACTACATTTCTAAATCAAGATGGGTAGCCATGTTTGTCTGTAGCAGTAGGAAAGCGTAAGACTCCAGTAGCACCTTAAAGACTAACAGAATATGTGGCAGGGTAGGAGCTTTCATGCCTCACTGCACACAGATACCAAACACATTTCACTTCAGATATATTTCAGAATATGCGCCTCCTACTGGTGAAGTTAAGTGATTTTAGACGCTTCATCAAACTAGCCCTACCTGTATGGCCCAGTCTAGACCAATCCAATGCTCCCTCTAAGCTATGGAGTCGTGTGAGCAGAAATTCCACTTCGGGAGCTCCTGGCAAGTGGTTTGGCTGCTGCATCACATAGTTTGCTCTGGAGCCATCCTTCCTGAGCGATGACAAAAATGTGAGAGCCGGAGGCTAAAAAACTGTGAGCTAGCTCACACTAACCCAACTAAGAGGGAACACTGGACCAGTCTTGTCAGCTCTTGGAAGCTAAGAAGGATTGGCCCTGGTCAGTATTTGGATGAGAGACCTCCAAGGAATACCAGGGTTGTGACGCAGAGACAGGCCATGGCAAACCACCTCTTAATGCCTTTTGCCTTAAAAACCGTACGAGGTTGCCGTAAGTCGACTGCCAATTGATGACCCCCGCCCCCCAAAAAAAAAACTAGTTAAGGAGATCAATTGTCTTTTGAGTCCATGGGATTTAGATGGAGATGTATACTTATTGAGTGATTATATTGATAAATATACATCCCTTGCTTGCTTTTCTCCCCAATGGAGATTCAGAGTGGCTTACAAGGAAATGTGATGCGCAGCTTCAACAAACCAGTGAAGAAACAACTCAATATAGAAGAAGAAGAAGAGGAAAAGGAGGAGGAGGAGATTGAATTTATACCCCGCCCTTCACTACCCAAAGGTGTCTCAGAGCGGCTGACAAACTCCTTTCCCTTCCCCTCCCCACAACCGACACCCTGTGAGGTAGGTGGGGCTGAGAGAGCTCTTGACAGAAACTGCTCTTTTTCAAGAACAGCTCTTATCAGAGCTATGGCTTGCCCAAGGTCATCCAGCCAGGTGCAAGTGGAGGAGTGGGGAATCAAACCCAGTTCTCCCAGATTAGAGTCCGCGCACTTAACCACGACACCAAACTGGCTCTCTTATAACCTTAAGAGCCTGGGCTGGTCCTGTGTCTACTGGCCTGGCTCACTCAAGGGCCACATGTTGCGTACCCAAGAGCCCTTCTGCTGTTGCCAAAAGTTTGTCTCGTCCTGTGTCTACTGGCCTGGCTCACTCAAGAGCCACATGTTGCGTACCCTTCTGCTGTTGCCAAAAGTTTGTCTCATCCTATCCTGCCAAATCCACAGAGACACCCACTAGTTCTAACCTGGTTCTTTATATATTTACTCAGAAGTAAGTCCCACTGTGTACCCAACAGCTCTTGCTGGCTGCATTTGGGCTCCCTGAACCTCCATCCCAAAGTGTGGTGCTGCTGCTGCCACCACCGGCTTCTCTGTGTTCAAAGAAAAACCCCTTCCCGAAAACAGAAAATAGCCCAGGATGTTTTACCCCAGCCTTTTGCCAGCTGCATCCAGTTTCTATTTGCTGGGAGTTTTTAACTGGCGGGAACGCCTTCTCTAAAAAGAGAGATGGGCTCATAAAACAAGAGCTGGGCAATAGCGTCTGACCTCTTCCTTTCAGAGTTATTGGCCTTCCCTGCAGAAAAGCCGACAGTCTCCATATAGGCTGACACAGAACCAGCATAATTCACCCCACTGACGTTTCCAGTGACCTCCTGGGTCAAAGAGCGGCAGCAGTGAGCTTCGGTATGCTTCCTGCCGTCCCTGGCTGGCAAAGGACAAACTCCCAGATCATTCATCGCCATTGCTTATTTATCGACTATATTTCCCCCTCCCACCCTTCCTCCAAGAAGCATGAGGCACAGGGGTCGCCATTCCTCCATTTCATCCTGCGATGGAGGTTAGGCTGGGGGCAGTGTTCCCTCTGAGCTGAGTCAGTGTGAGCTAGCTCACAGTTTTTTTAGCCTCTGGCTCACACGTCTTCATCTCAGCTCAGGAAGGATGACTCCAGACTGAGCAGACTAATTTATGCAGTGTCTGAATCGCTCGCTCACAACTTTAACGCCAGCAGCTCACAGAGTGGAATTTTTGCTTACAAGACTCCACAGCTTAGAGGGGGCACTGGCCAGGGGTAGGGGAAATGGGCCCAGGGCGGGCATCAGCATACCCCGAGGTAGGGTGGCTGCCGGGGCCCAGGGCTTCTGAAAGGGCTCACTGCTGCAGGTCCCCCCCCTCCCAGCCACATGCTACCAGGGAAGGGCCTGTAGGAGGTGTGGAGTGGTGGCACTCCACGTTGGGCCTATGGTCAATAGGAAGGCTCACCAACAGGAGAAGGAGGGAAGGAAACACAGGTAGGTGCTGAGATAGGTGGGCTGGACGGAAGGCAAGAGTGTGTGTGTGGGGTTCCTGGTGGTGCTCAGAGGAACAGGGGGGGGGATCCTGGGCACTCTCTGCCTGAGGCCCCCCAAAACCTGGAACCAGCCAGTTTGGTGTAGTGGTTAAGAGTGCGGACGCTAATCTGTGAGAACCGAGTTTGATTCCCCATTCTTCCACATGCAGCTGCTGGTGTGACCTTGGGCCAGTCACAAGTTCTCTCAGAGCTGTTCTCTCATGAGCAGTCCTCGAAAGAGCTCTCTCAGCCCCACCTACCTCACAGGGTGTCTGTTGTGGGGAGAAAAAAGGAGGTTGTAGACCGCTCTGACAAGCCTTCGGGTAGTGAAGAGCAGGGTATAAATCCAATCTCTTCTTCTTCTTCTTCTGAATGGGCCCAAGGTCATCTTCTAAGCTTCAAGCCTGGAGGGGGATTTAAACCCGGATCTCCGTCTTAAAGGCCCTTTCCAATACCACTTTTCCATCTACAGTTCACCTTCTCACTGAGGATCTATTATAATATAATGTAAAAATACCCCTGGGAAGCTGGAATGTAAAGAGCAGCTGTGCTGAAGGAGAGGATGGCTATTTCCCCAATTATCATTTCCCCTCTGTAAATTGCCTCCTCAAGGTACTTTTCCCTGTGGGGGTTCCAGAGGTGTATTAGCAGTGATAAACAACCATCTTGAACCCCACGGGGCGGGGCAGCTGCGTGCACCTGTGTGTGTGGGAGGAGTCTGATTGTGAGCCACAAAATAACTGACGGAGGTCCCTGCCACACGGGGTGGTGGTGGTGCTGGTGGAATGTGCGGGCAAAGTGCGGCTTTTGAAAGCCACACCAAAATAGGCACGTGGCGGCGGGATCACACAGATCCCGTGCTTTGCTCCCCGGCACGATCAGATGCCGGGGAGACCGGGGAGAAAGCCACGACACAGAGAGGGAGGCTGCCGAACTGCGCATGTGTGAGCATGCGCGGTTCGGCCAGGAGCCTCGGATGCCCCGGCAGAAGGACGCGCCGGCGATCCCACAGCCGTGCTTGCCGCGGACTTTCTGGTAAGTCCACCTCTAGGGGTGGTTCTTTTTTGCAGCGGATTTTCGGCCTGAAGGGCCGGATCGGGGACGGGTGCGCGCTGGTTCCCAGATGTTGCGGTGAGATCGCACCCGTTTGCTGCGCCCCCGATCCGTCCCTCTCCCGGCCCAAACCCTTGCGTGTGACCGGGACTGGAGAATGCTTTGAGTATGCCGCCCCCTACTGTTATAGGACAAAATTACGGCCTTTTGGGGCTGTTTTTTTGGGGGGGGCAATCAGGGCTTTGAACATTTGAGTGTAATATCTGCTTTACCTAGGGTTGCCAGCACTGGGTTGGGAAATACTTGGACATTTTGGGGGTGGAGCCTGGGGAGGGCGGGATCTGGGGAGGGGAGGGGCCTCAGCAACCTACAACGCCACAGAGTCCTCCCTCCAAAGAAGCCATTTTTCTCTAGGGGAATTGACCTTTATTATCTGGAGATCAGCTGTAGTAGCGGGAGATCTCTGGGCCCAACACGGAGGCTGGCCAGTGGCCACCCTAACTTCAGATTCTTTTACCTGGGGTGGGAAAGCCCACAGGCAAACGCTGTGCCCTACCCCAGGGCTATGGGAATCTGTTCCTCTATTTTAAAAAAATGTATAAACCTCATTTGTACGTGCCTTCCCAAGGCACGGTACGCAAAATGGTAAAGCCTGAAGAAATTCAAACGGATCAATGGGCTCAAAAGTCCTGGCTGCAGAGATTTCCCGGTTTTATTGCGCCAAGATCGATGTTCGACTGTGCGAAAAGCTGCTCTGGAGATCATTAGATAGTTCTGCAGTGTTTTCCTCCACGACACATTCACTCTACATTCCTGCGTTGATCTCCTTTCAAGGTTAGATAGCGGTGGCTAGATTTGCTTGTCAAGGGCTGGTAACTTTTTTCATATCCGAGTGCAACTTAAGAAGGATAAGGTGGTCGGGATCTTCAGAGAGGTTCCTGGAAAGGATTCAAGAAGTCCTCATTTGGTTGTAAGCAGCCATATTTGTGTTGGAGTGAGTGACTCGGTGTGCTTGGACACGGGGGGTGGGGGCGCTACATCACTCCAAGAGTGTATAGGTGTTATCTTCTTGAATGGGATGCAGGGCTGCTGCTACCAGTGTGGTGTAGTGAGGAGAGGAAGAGATGAGATTGGATTTATATTCCGCCCTTCACTACCCAAGGGAGTCTCAGAGTGCCTTACAAACTCCTTTCCCTTCCCCTCCCCACAACAGACAACCTGTGAGGTAGGTGGGGCTGAGAGAGCTCTGACAGAAACTGCTCTTTTTCAAGAACAGCTCTGCAAGAACTATGGCTTGCCCAAGGTCATCCAGCCCGGTGGAAGTGGAGGAGTGGGGAATCAAACCCAGTTCTCCCAAATTAGAGTCCGTGCACTTAAGTGCGATTAAGTGCAGTGAAGTGTGCGGACTCTAATCGGGGAGAATCGGGTTTGATCCCCCACTCCTCTACTTGCAGCTGCTGGATGACCTTGGGCAAGCCATAGTTCTTGCAGAGCTGTTCTTGAAAAAGAGCAGTTTCTGTCAGAGCTCTCTCAGCCCCGCCTACCTCACAGGGTGTCTGTTATGGGGAGGGGAAGGGAAGGGAGTTTGTAAGCCGCTCTGAGACTCTGAGTGAAGGGCGGGGTATAAATCCAATCTCTTCTTCTCTTCTTCTTCTTCTTCTACCATTGGGCCAACTAGGTGGCCGGCTAGGGCACAGGCAGCACAGACCTCAGAGGAGCGCAGAACTGACAATCAGCATTAGGGTGTGAAATCTGTCACATGTCTATCAGGTGTTTAGGGGGAGGTATTTGTGAATTTTCTGCATTGTGCAGGGGGTTGGACTAGATGACCATGGAGGTCTCTTCCAACTCTGATTCTACGATTCTAAGTGTAAATTTTCTAGTATAAAAGGAGGAAGTTGAGGTAAACAGTGTAAAGCCTCCTGTGATAAATCTTCCATGGGTAAATTCTCTATGCAGTTGGCTAGAACAGAATTAGAAGCTAGCAGGGGTGGGGGGATTGAAATCATGCTGGAGACGGAGTAGAGCAGAGAGTGAGATTAAGGAATGGATAAAAAGGTATAAAGTAGAGGAGGAGGAGGAGGAGGAGGAAGAAGAAGAAGAAAAGATTGGATTTATACCCCACCCTTTACTCAGACTCTCAGAGCGGCTTACAAACTCCTTTCCTTTCCCCTCCCCACAACAGACACCCTGTGAGGCAGGTGGGGCTGAGAGAGCTCTTTCAAGAACAGCCCTTTCAAGGACAGCTCTTGTCAGAACTATGGCTTGCCCAAGGTCATCCAGCCAGGTGCAAGTGGAGGAGTGGGGAATCAAACCCAGTTCTCCCAGATTAGAGTCCACGCACTTAACCA
>NW_015160225.1:666710-667715 GCF_001447785.1 Gekko japonicus | reverse complement strand
TTAGGCACTTCCAAACCCCGCGTGAGGACAAACTAGAGGAGAAGGGCAAAGAGCAATAAAACTGAAACCCAATGCTTACTCTGTAGTTCACCCCCAAAGTACTGCTTACCCAATTGGAGAATCCCAATGCTAACTAACTATGCATTTTGTCACCTTGCTTGGGCGGCAAATGCGTGCAGGCTTTCCCACTGGGTCTCCAACTCAACTAGCTAGGACCTCAGCATGCATAAACAAACAGTTAATTGTTTCATGGCTAGAGAGTGAGCACTTGTAAATCCTGACAGGACCACCAAGAAATTCCAGGGTCACTCTGCAGAGGAAGGCGACAGTAATCCACCTCTGAACGTCTCTTGCCTTGAAAACCCTATGGGCTTGCCGTAAGTCGGCTCGGACTTGACAGTACTTTACACATGTGCAAGTAACTTGAAATGCAGCTCCTGGCCGGAAAACTAAGGGAGGGGCTATAGTTGCTGGCAGTTTGTTCTGTAGTTGCTTGCAGTAAAACTGGAGTCAGTGCAACTAGACCTCTGTAATGTCTTTGAATGACAGTCTGTGTACTTACATGCTGTTTAGGGGACAGCCACTTTTGACTAACTAGTGACGGCACCAATCACTTGCTTGGGGACGGATGCTGCTGCCCTGCAGAGAGAGCCAGTTTGGTGTAGTGGTTAAGTGGTGCTGGGAGAACCGGGTTTGATTCCCCACTCCTCCACTTGCACCTTCTGATGTGACCTTGGGTCAGTCACAAGCTCTGGCACAGCTGTCCTTGAAAAAGAGCAGTTCCTGTCAGAGCTCTCTCAGCCCCACCCACCTCACAAGGTGTCTATTGTGGGGAGGGGAAGGGAAAGGAGCTTGTAAGCCGCTCTGAAACTCCAAGTGAAGGGTGGGGTATAAATCCAATCTCTTCTCTTCTTCTTCTTCTTCTTCTTCTTCTTCTTCTTCTTCTTCTTCTTCTTCTTCTTCTTCTTCTTCTTCTTCTTCTTCTTCTTCTTCTTCTTCTTCCTC
>NW_015160225.1:603291-666441 GCF_001447785.1 Gekko japonicus | reverse complement strand
GGTTCCCCAGTGGAACAGGCTTCCTCGGGAGGTGGTGGGCTCTCTTTCTTTGGAGGTTTCCAAACAGAGGCTAAATGGCCATCTGACAGCCATGCTGATTCTGTGAACTTGGGCAGATCAGGAGAGGGAAGGCAGGACGGGTTGCCTCAGTGCTTAGTTCCTGTGGCCCTTTCTTACACGCCCAGGGAAATGCTGATCGTCACTCTGGGGTCAGGAAGCAATTGTTCTCCAGGCCAATTTGGCCAGGGATCCTGGAGGGTTCCCCCCCACTCTTCTGGGCATAGAGCAGGGGGTCACTGGGTGTGTGTGGGGGAGGCAATGTTCCCTCTAAGCCACGCAGTCTTGTGAGCAAAAATTCTACTTTGTGAGCTACTGGCATTAAAGTTGTGAGCGAGCGATTGGGCTACTGCATCATTTAGTTTGCTCTGGAGCCATCCTTCCTGAGCCAAGACAAAAATGTGTGAGCTGGAGGCTAAAAAACTGTGAGCTATCTCACACTAACTCAGCTTAGAGGGAACACTGGTGGGAGGTATTTGTAAATTTCCTGCATTGTGCAGGGGGCTGGACTAGATGACCCTGGAGGTCCCTTCCAACCCTATGATTCTAAGTCATAATGGATGCGTCTGTCTGTCATCTCAGAGTCAACAAGATTTTAAAGAAAGTTCTTCATGCCTTGTCAGTCAGAAATAGGCTTGTGCTGATACAGAACATGACACGGTGAATGCCAGAGCTGCTCTCTCCTCTCAGGGAGCTATGAAGGGCCGGGGTCAGATGTACTATGGGCCAATGTTCTACTCTGCTGCACCCAGGACCCATAAACGACATATGTCTCCATTGGCCCCCAAGTAATAATAAATAAATCTTCTTCTCAGAGAGTCTGATTGGAAGAGTTTCTTTAAAAAACAACAACAACAACCTACCAGTGTGCCAGTAAGAGTTCTTGGAAGATCTTCTCTCTCTCTCATCATATTTATGTCTTTTAATTTTCTTCCAGTTAAAAATGGTCGATTCGTGTCCAGTGGCACCTTAGAGACCCAACAACATTTTGGGGGTACACGTTTTCGAGAGTCAACGCTCCCTTCATCAGGTATTTGGTGGAGGACTTTCAAAAGCTCATACCTTGAAAATCTGGTTGGCCTTTAAGGGGCTACCGGATGCGAGTTTAGCTCTTCGACCACAGACCAACCTGGCTCTGCCCCCCCCAACCTGCCGATCAAAATGTTATCTATTTATTTTTCCCTCTATTTTTCTTATTTCATTAATAGTCTACCTTTCTCTCCCTGGGTCTCAAGGCGGATTATGCAGAGTGGGTCAATACAAAATGGGACGTCCGACAAAGAAATACGATCTGGGTTGAAGAACCAACCAGAAATTTTTAAAAAAGAGAAAAGAAGGGGAGCAAAGCAAATTGTTAACAAGACACATTAAATGATGTGAAATTGCATACTAGGATCCAACTTAAAAACTACATACAGTAGTATAGGCCACAGACCCTAATAATTTAAGCAACTCTGCAAATCATTTTGTACAGAGCTGACCTATTATCTGCATAGAAAAGCTCTCTTGAATAATTCGGTCCTGCGTAGACCAGCAGAAATCATTTGCAACAATCGACTTGGTTGTGCTTTGTCATGAGAATTGCTATCCTGCTACAAATACTATCCACTTTTCCCGCAAACCTATCCTGAAGTCGGCTCTTCTGCCTTTCTCGAATCAGGTACTGTAGTCAAAAGGGCCACAGTCCTCACTTGTTTATACCTGTCTAGTGAAGGTGCTCCTATTTATATTCCGCTTTTCCACCTGTACTAGAAACAGAACAGATGCCACTCTTGACAGCTGTATGCATGAAATATAAACATAACCACAGATTATAAAAACACACAGAAATCTTCAGTCAGTCCGGTTTTCTTTTCTTTTTCTTTTTTTAAAAAACCTTCTTAAGTGACTCAGTTTTCGTCCTCTTCCTAAACATAGGAATGTGGCAAACTGGATGTCCACCATTCAAGTGTTCCTACAGATATCTTTCAGGTAGCAGGCCTGAGGTAGAGTGTTTGAATGCACCTCCCTCGTTGTTGTTCAAAAAGCAACAACTTCCCTGAAAGTAGAAATCTAGCCAATTATGGTGAAATGTTCTAACTTCGCATCCTCTCTCCATTATGCTAGTTTTTCTATGTGTGGGTAGTTGAAAATCTAAGAATATTCAGAAACATCGGATTAGATGCAGACTAAATTGAGAAGGGAGCCCTTACTGGAGAAGACCCTGATGCTGGGAAAGATTGAAGGTCAAAGAAGACGGGGACGGCAAAGGATGAGATGGTTAGACAGTGTCATAGATGCAACGAACATGAAGCTGAGCAAACTTCAGAGGATGGCGGAAGACCGGAAGGCCTGGAGGGAGCTGGTCCATGGGGTCGCGAAGAGTCGGAGTTGACTGTGCGACTGAACAACAAAAAATTAGCAATTTCCACCGATTCCCCCTGCCTGCTGCAGACCTCCCTCATGTCATTCCTCAGGGTCCCCTTTCCCCCAGGAACAGCATCTTATAGAGCTCAGTGGGATAGGAGAGGAAGGAGAATTCCAACCTGCCATCATTTTTGAATACTTCTCCTGTGTAAAAAAATATTTCTCTCCCATTTTTTACTATGTCTCCAACTTTTTAAAAAAATCCCCGCAAGGAGAAAGCGAGCAATTCATGGAGAAATATTCTAGCCCTGCTTTCTTTCTCTTGTGCTAGTGTTCTTCTTGCAGGGATTTAAAAATAAACAAAAAAAGCATTTGAACACAGTATCCTGCAGTGCTATAATCTATTTTATCCCTTTAGATTCGGCCGAAGAATGGATTCTTTTGAACTATGGTGCTGGAGAAGACTCTTGAGAGTCCCTTGGACTGCAAGAAGAACAAATCAGTCAATCCTAAAAGAAATCAACCCTGACTGTTCCCTGGAAGGCCAGATAATGAAACTGAAGCTCAAATACTTTGGCCACCAAATGAGAAGGGAGCACTCACTGGAGAAGACCCTGATGCTGGGAAAGATTGAAGGTCAAAGAAGACGGGGACGGCAAAGGTTGAGATGGTTAGACAGTGTCATAGATGCAAAGAGCATGAAGTTGAGCAGGCTTCGGAGGGCGGCGGAGGACCGGAGGGCGTGGCGGGAGCTGGTCCATGGGGTCGCGAAGAGTCGGACTCGACTGTGCGACTGAACAACAAAAATCTCATTCTCACCACACTCTGCTGCATTCGTAAACAGCTGCCTCTGCTGTTTGTCCCCGTGCCAGAGACCCTTGAAGCCGTGACAGAGGGCAGACAGAGACATCCACAGTAGGGACTAACTAGTCTGGAATTGCTTGTTTTTCCCCCCAGGCCGACACTTTGATCAGTGCTCGAGAGACGTGGGGATGAGCATGCTGGCAATCGCTGCTCCGATGCGTCGTCTATGAATGGAAGCCACTGCCATCCGCAGCGGACACCTATGCTGCGATTTAAATCCCCTTTTTGCTGCACCTGCTCCTAATAGATGGTAAAGAAGAGGAAATTAAAAGTGAAATGAGAAGTTTCATTTGTGTATTGCTTCAGGCCTGCCTTCTTTTATCACCCAACGTTGACTGTTGTTTGTTTTCATTTTGCTCAATGATACGTGGCCTTTAATTGTTCTGTAAACTGCCGGCTGACACGAGCCTTAACTATTTTGCCCCCATTTAGAAAAGAAATTTCCCGACAAGAAAGTAAGCGGCAGGATTAGGGTTGCCAAGTCGAAAATTGACGGGAGCGGGGGACTCCCATCCAGTGTCTTATGCGCGTACGTGCACACGAAGCTCATGCACGCCGTGCGCACGTCACCAGGAAGTGACGTTATGATGCCGGGCACACTGGGGGCGTGGCCACAGCCATCCAAGGGGGAAACATAGAGTTTCCCCCTCGGATGGTCGTTGCCCCGCCCCCAGCGTGCCCGGTGTCATAACGTCACTTCCTGGTGACGCGCACGCCGGGGTGGGGTTCCCCCTGGGGCCCGATCTGCCGGCGGCGGGGAACGGGCCTCTGGGGCGGGGGTTTCCCCACCCCCCGGAGGAACTTGGCAGCCCTATGCAGGATCCACAGCAAGACGGATCATTATCCAAGTTCCTAGCCCTGTAGGGGCACTGAGTGTTTAGCTGTCAAGCACACCTGTTGACCTTTCCCTCCCAGTATTAGTTCCTTACTGATTAAATTTAGTCCCCCCCCTGGATCATGGCAAGAAGTAGGGTTGCCAGACCCCCCCCGGGGGGTGAAGTTCCCTCCTGTCAGGCCCTGCCCCCCAGCTGCCGATCAGCTGGTCAGTGGGGGGACTTACCCAGAGAAAAAGAAAGGCCTAGGCCTCGTCACATGCATTGCACAGGAAGTGATGTCATCACACCAGTGACATCCAGGCGACACTCTGATGTTTGGGTAAAGACTCTATGGTAGAAGCTGGTTTTACCATTCAGTTTTTGCCCAAATACCAGAGCATTGCCTGGACGTCGCAGCCGTTATGATGTCACTTCCTGAGTGACTCTGGGGACAAGCCCTGGGCCTTTCTTTTTCTCCAGGCATGTCCCTCCCCATTTCCCACCAGTTGCCAGGAAGGACGTGGCAACCCTACCAAGAAGGTTGAAGCGGCTTCTCTACACATGCTACAGTTGTGATCCAAACTGAACATGGTGCATGTGGGAGTGAAGGAGAACCTGCAACTTGTGTGTGTGACTTATATGCAGGATGCAGGGTGGGGACCCTGGACCCAGCAGGTGTTCTCCATAATGTACATTGGCAAAGACCTGGAGGTGAGGATGCGTGTGAATAGAAGAACACTGATCAGGCCAGTGGTTCATCTAGTCCATCTAGTATCACACAGTGACCAATGTTACCGTGAAGGGCCAACAACAGGCCATAGAGACTAAGGCCTTTCCCTAAGGTTGCCTCCTGGCAAGGGATTCAGAGGTTTGCTGCCTCTGTAGATGGAGGCTCCTCTCTTCATTTACCATGGCTACTAGCCATTGGTTGATCTCTTGTCCTTGCATCTATCTAACCCCCTCTGAAAGCTACCTATGCTGGGCCATCTCTACCTCCACTGGCAGTGAATTACTTGTTGAGTAATGAAGTATTTCCTTTTGTCTGTATAGTGGAATGGTCCTGTTCTGGCCTGCAGGCCCTGTTTCACCCTGCCCTTCCAGGTTTTTCTCAACACCTGGAGAGGCTGTTCTTTCTCACTTGGGTAACCCACTGCCACCAACCTGACTTTTGTAGGGAATTGGCCACTGGGAGGGTCAGGACTATCAGCTTCCCTTCCAAGTCCTGAGGCCTTGCCTCTGTGTCTCCCACTGCCCAGTGCCTGATCACCATGGTGACTGTTTGCTGCCTTGTGCGCCCCTGGAGGAATAGCCACTTGCCAACTGTCTGCCTTTTAAAATAGCATGTCCAAGAAATTGTAGGTCTATGTGGTACAGAGAACCACTACCAGCATCTAAAGTTATAAAGCATTTCTTAAAAAGAAGATGTTCACAAGCATACTTTTAGCACAGCACCAGACTGAGCAAGGGATTCAAAAGAAATGGGTTAAACGCAATTCACCTGTCCCTCTCTCTATACATGCCCCATCAGATGTTAAAATATAGGACGCGCTCCTTAGCTTAGGAAGTTGCAGATCTTTAGAGACCATTACCTTGAAGTTTTCTCCAGCTGTTCAGGCCAGCACATGGTTAAATATCTGCTTCTTTCAGACCTCAAGAGTTCTGTCTGGTCTGATGGACTCACCACAAAAGACCTCCTCCTTGCTGTTTCTCCACCCACTGACTAGGTCAGGCTGGGTCAAAAAGGACACTTTTCCTGAAACTTCCTGAAACTTCCTTCCTGAAGTCTCTCTGGTATTTAACACCTCCAAATCTCTGTTCTCTGCTTGAAGGGGGGGGGGAGTTTGACCATCCCATTATCTAGGCCAGTGATGGCGAACCTTTTAGAGACCGAGTGCCCAAACTGCGACCCAAAACCCACTTATTTATCGCAAAGTGCCAACACGGCAATTTAACCTGAATACTGAGGTTTTACTTTAGAAAAAACAACTCATACATTAACTTAAGATTATCCAAACATCGTAGGTAAAGCAATCCCAAATGCTTTCATTTGCTTAAAATAATTTGGCAGAGAATTCGACACTTTAATGATGGTCTGGGCCTGGCTGGGGCGATGGCATGCGTGCCCACAGAGAGGGCTCTGAGTGCTGCCTCTGGCACCCGTGCCATAGGTTCGCCACCACTGATCTAGACCTATTAGCATGTGTATGTAGGTGGGCTGAGGTAAGTTCAGAAAGCAATTGAACTGACTTCTCCTCTTCCTGCCTGTTCTCTGCCCAGAGAGAGAAAATGTTTAAAACTCAGTGAAGGCTTTGTTTATTTCAAACCTCCAAAAAATGCATTTCTTCACCCCCTGTCCTGGAGTTTGGCAACCCTAGCAGGGATGGACCTGAGCAGGGGGAGGAATCATGAAAGGAAAGGGGGCGAGGCCCGTTGAGCTCCCCACTGCTGCAAGAGGAGGAAGGAAACTTTACCTGGGATTGTGTGGCAGTAGCTGGGTGTCAATAGGTCCGTGCAATAGGTTTGCCCCGAGATCCAAAAGTCCTGAACTGCAGAAGCGCCACCTTATTTCTGCCACTCAACAACCCTTCCATCTCTCTGCCACCACAGTTTGACAAAACACTATCATTCCCGTTTTACATTCAGCCGACACATGTACGAATTGAAGTGACGCGCAGTGGAAATCACATCCCTTTTAGAAACCCAGCATCAAGGACATTAGAGCAGAAATTATTTGTTGCTTTGGGAAGAAAAGAAGGGGTGGATTGGAGAGATATTATCTTGTGACAGAAGCACAAGCCTAGCTGGATGATAGTGGAAAGGGATGATTTGGGATAATCACTCATTCATTCACGAAAACGCAGCCAAAGGTGGAACAAGGGCAGAAGCCTGTTTTGTTGACTTCCTGTCTCTCCACACAGGATGCATTTGAACAGTACAGCGAATAGTATGAAGACAGATGCACCATTTAGTTGGTGATCATAGCAGGTCTTTTACTCACGGTGTGATCCCGATTTTTTGTAACACATACATAACAGCAAGGCTACTACTCAGGACCATTTTGGAAACACTTACAAAACTGGTCCAGGGAGGAGGTGTTTACTACAGCATGGACACTGGCCAATAGGTGCCCTCCACAACTAACTTGTTCCCAGTGGCCATAAGGTCCCACTGAGTGAACAGAGCTATTTCCCCCCACAGTGCTCTGCTCACCCAAGACAAAAAAAGGACAGGTGTGTACTGAACTCAACTTTTACTTCCCCCTTACACTGCTTTTGAAATGTTACTTAAGAATAGTGCAACGTTTGTGATCCTTAGCAGCCCCAATAACTCAGGCTAGCCTGATCTTGTCAGAGCTTAGATACTAAGCACGGTTGTACTTGGATGGGAGACCACCAAGGAAGACTTAGCAGAGGAAGGCAACGGCAAACCACCTCTGCTCATCTCCTGCCTTGAAAACCCCAATGAGGTGGAACGTCATGGAGTTCCCATGAGTCAACTGCGACTTGAAGGCAGTTGATGATTCAGGTTCTCCGAGAGGCAATGGGATGTTAGATACAGAAAAGAATGATACACTGTAATGTACTTTTTGCCTCTTCCTCTTTCTGGTTGGATAATATACCCAAGGAAGAAGAAGAAGGAGGAGGAGGAGGAAGAAGATATTGGATTTATACCCCACCCTTTACTCAGAGCGGCTTATAAACTCCTCCCCCTTTCCCTCCCCTCAGCAGACACCCTGTGAGGTAGGTGGGGCTGAGAGAACTGCCCTTGAGAGAATAGCTCTGAAAGAACTTGTGACTGACCCAAGGTCATCCAGCGGCTGCAAGTGGAGGAGTGGGGAATCAAACCTGGTCCTCCCAGATTAGAGTCTGCGTACTTAACCACTACACCACACTGGAGAGTCCTTTTTGGCATGGACCTCACCAGTGCTACTTTAAGGACTTCTAACCCCCCCAGCCAGCTTCCTTCACCCTGTCTCCCTCAAGAGGGCCGAGTCTGCCTTACCAGGCAAACATACCCAGTAGTGAGTTTGAAGACTGTGATCTGTCCCTGGCTCTCAACAGACAGCTGAAATCCCTGTATTCCTCAGAGACCACAAAGCACATGCGGCTGCAGTTGTATTCAGTGTGGTCCCCAGCACGGCAAACGACCAGACTATTAAAAGAAGCTTTAAAAAAATCCTTATATGTGAACAATTAAAAGCAATAATTAAACAAAACACATCAATAGAAAGGATGATCTGAGAAGGAATGCCAAATGAAACAGACGAGTCTTTACCCGCTGGTGGAAGACTAGGGGGACAGTCCAATCTCTCTGAGGAGGGAAGCCCATATTTTTGGTGCCACGACGGAGAAGACCCTTTTTTGGGGTTGCCATGCATCTAGCCTGAGATGGTGAAGGCGACCAAAGAAGGGCCTCTGAAAAAAACACAGCAGTTGGGTAGGTTCATATCGGAGTAGGTTACCCTTGAGGTATGTCAGTCCCCGAGCCATATCGGTCTTTAAAGGTCAATATCGGCACCTTGAAATAAGCCCAGATTATAAGGTTGCCAACTCCAGGTTGGGAAATTCCTGGAGATTTGGTGGTGAAGCCTGGGGAAGGTGAGGCGGGGAGGGAAGGAAACTCAGTGGGGTAATGCCGCAGAGTCCACCCTCCAAAGCCACCCTTTTCTCCAGGGGAACCGATCTCCGTTGCCTTGAGAGCGTTTGTATTTCTGGGAGATCTCCGGGTCCTGCCTGGAGGCTGGGAGCCCTAGTTCAGAAGCAAATTGGACGCTAGGGTACGTGGAACAAGACTGGCGTGCTGCGGTCCCTACAATCCACACCAGTCAGCAGTCTGTACCAGCTGTAGCTTCTGAACGCTCTTCAAGGGACGTCGCTTCCGTCGAGTCACCCAGTTTTCATCCGTGATGGCCCTTCATCCCTGTATGGTGTACCACAATCAGTTTCGGGTAGGTCTTCTAGTTGAGCGGATTATTCTACAGCTGTCTAGCGTAAGACAGTTATGCATACTTCTGAATTCTACCAGGGAAGAAACATATAGAAGTGCCTGGGGCCAAGTAGCGAAGAAATCCAATACTGAAGTGTATTTTGAGCAACATAACATGATGTTGCCAGTGCGAGACTTTAATACTGCTAGTTGTCAAAGCAATTAACTGTAACTGGGGAATACGTTGCTGTCTTCTTCCGTCGTCATGTGATTTCTTTCCATTGTGGCTCTGCAAACAGGTCCGGTCTTGTCTGGATTCAGCTTAATTCCGCTTGCGGACATCCAGTCCCCCCCCCAGTTGTACTGCAGCCAGATACGGAGCGGAGACCAAGAAACCAGGATTCTAAGTTGGAAGGACAGGCATAATATTGAGAAAGGATAGAATCTGATTGCATTGTTTCGGGGACAGTTCTGAAAGAGCATGGGAAAAGAGCATAATGTAGGGTTTCGTAGGGATGCCAGCCTCCAGGTGGGACCTGGGGATCCCCTAGAATTACAACTCATCTCCAGACTACAGAGACCAGTTCCCCTGGAGAAAATGGATGCTCCGGAGGGTGGACTCTGTGGCACTGTGCCCCACTGAGGTCCCTGTCCTCCCCGGGCTCCATCCCTAAATGTCCAGGAGTTTCCCAACCTGAATCTGGCAACCCTAGCCCCCTATCCTCGGCTGGGGGCCAGGGGGCACCTGGCAACCTTAGGTTAGGCACATATCCAAGGTTCTGGGAATTTTTACTTCCTTCCTTCCGTCCTTGGTTAAAAGGGCAAGTTTTTGCAGTGGGCCAAGTTCGGGGATCAAAGATCCTTTGTGTTGCAATCTGGCCCGTCTGCTGAGTAATTCTGTGACAGGAAATTGAGGACAGGCATCTTCTGCTGCCCCCCCCCCCCCCAAGATGGGAGACAGGTTGATGAATGTTGTCAATATAGCTTCTGAGCAGGGTCTGAAGAGCGGCAGATGGGAGGCTATCTGTCAGCCTGCCATTTGGAAGGGAGAATAGGACAACCTCAGCTATTCTGAGACCCAGTTTCTCCCGGCTGGGCAGGAATCCCATGTTTGCAGCTGGCCATTCGTATACCTCTAAGCAACTCTGCCGTGCTGGTGAGTGATGCCCACTGGCATTGATTCAGACGAGCCTCTTATACCAGTGGAACACGGTAGCCAAGAGACTGGGCAGTGATCCGGAAGGCTGCCACTTAAGGTTGCCAACTCTGAGCCTGGAAATTCCAGGAGATTTTGCGGGCAGAGCCTGGGGAGGGAGGGGTTTGGGGGAGGGGGAGTGACCTCCGTGGGGTACAATGCCATAAAGTCCATCCCCCAAAGCAGCTGTTTTCTCCAGGGGACCTCATCTCTGTCACCAAGAGATGGATTGTAATTCCAGGGGATCTCCAGGCCCCACCTAGAGGTTGGCAACCACATACTCTCTGCCAGGTTGTTGTTTTTTTTTTTGGTAGAAAAAGCCCAGCAGGAACTCAGCATAATAGGCCACACCCAACAGCAGACACTCATTAGCATATTAGGCTATACCCTTGATAGCACAGCCTATTAGCATATTAGGTCGCACCCCCATGTTACCAGAAGTGTGCTCATCCAGCCACACCCACCTTTTGCTTCTTATTCTGTTTACCTTGTTTGTTGTCAAAACCCTCGGCTTTTTTTGTAGCAGGAACTCCTTTGCATGTTAGGCCACACCCCCCTAATGTAGCCAATCCTAATGAGTTTGTGCTGTTGGGTGTGGCCTATTATGCTAATGAGTTCCTGCTGGGTGTGGCCAACTCAGGAGCCAGCCGGAACTCTGTTCCTGTGCGTTCCTGCCCCAAAACAGCCCTGCTCTCTGCATTAACAACCCCCCCCCTAAACCTTAGGCAGGTCACTCTTTCTCAGACTCAGCACTTCCCTCCTTCGCTGCAACGCCAAAGGGCTCTTGTGTGAGAGAGCTACGTTTCTGAGCGTGCTCCTCCTAGTGGTGGATGTTAGGTAATTTTAGACTCTACGTCTAAATACCCTGACCTGGATAGCTGGATAGGCCAGGCTAGCCCAATCTTGCCAGCTCTTGGAAGCTAAGCAGGCTTAGCCCTGGCCAGTATTTGGATGGGAGACCAAGGAAGACCAGGGTTGCTAGGCAGAGGCAGACAGTGGCAAACCACCTCTGCTCATCTCTTGCCTTGAAAACCTTATGGGGGGTCGCCATAAATCACCTGAGACTTGACGGTGGTGCTTTCCACTCACACCTGTGCCTTTCCCCCCATCTGAGACAGCCCCGGGGAGCTGCTATTTGCCCTGTTGGGGAAACCTGTATGTAGCCCGAAGCCTGGAAGTTTCTTGAATGGGGCTATAATAGCAAAACTCAGTTTTGGAAAATGGTACTGGGGGGAAGCCTAACCCCCCTCTCCCTGTGCGCTACGGTCTCCGTCTACCATGTAGTCCAGGTCTCCCGCTATAGTTGGAGGCCTCCCAGCCTAGGCCCCCGGTCCCACCAATCAGTTGAAAGTCTGGCAGGGGGAAAATGGGGGTGGCCCCTCTTTGGCTTCATGGCAACGTGTGACATCACTTCCGGCACAAAAACGGAAGTGATGTCATCGTGTTGGGCTGGGGCCACGCTCTGAGATTCACCCCAAGCTCCTCTGCAATTCTGAAAACCTTGTCCCTGCCCACCCAGTTCTCCCAAAGGGGTGCCAAGCTGTGGAAATGATGCTATAGGAATTTCCCTCTGCCTCTATGGTCTTTCCCATAGAAATAAGAAGTAATTCCTAGAGTGTTACCTGGAACAGAAGCCGTAAACTCCACCATCCTCAGGCACTGCCCTCACAATCTCCCAGCATTTGCCAAGGCGTTGCTGGCAACCACATTTCTGCTCCACGGCAGCTGTCCGGATAGACTTCCCTTTCCCCTCTCCTTCCCAGTGCCGCTCATTGGTTTTAATTACTCCCAGGTAGCTTTCTGATTAAAAATATGAGATGCTGCATTATTTCGGCGGCAACCTTGAGAGCTATCTCCACCTCTGCAGAGAGGCACGCTCTATTTATTACAAAGCTATCCCCACAGCAAACTTCCACCCACCCACCTGGCTCAATAAGCTGAATCTCACCTGAAACAGCTCATTCACACACACACACACACACACACACACACACACACACACACACACACACACACACACACAGAGCTCTTTCCTCCAATGAGTGCCCTTGAAACGTCACTGTCAAAAGTTTCAACCCCATTTATCTTTTCTCGGTACTGCTCAGACTCCCCGAAAGGCCTGTCTCCTAAGCCTATAGCTTTAAGGATTGCAAAAGTGCTGATCCTCATGGCAGGACATTAGAAGCCCTCTCACTGTTGACCTCCCCAAGCACCAAGATGACAGAGCATCACTTGCCCCAGAGTCCCTATCTATTTGTTGTTGTTCAGTCGCACAGTCAAGTCCGACCCTTCGCGACCCCATGGACTAGTTTCTGCCAGGCCCTCCTGTCTTCCACCGTCCTCTGAAGTTGGCTCAATTTCACGTTCGTTGCATCGATGTAACTGTCTAACCATCTCATCCTTTGCCGTCCCCGTCTTCTTTGACCTTCAATCTTTCCCAGGGGGAATCGTCTTTGACCTTCAAAGTCTTCTTTGACCTTCAATCTTTCCCAGGGGGAATTTATACCTTGTGGCTAATAGCCACCGATGGACCTCTGCTCCATATGCTTATCTAATTCCCTCTTGAAGCCGTCCATGCTTGAAGCCGCCACCACCTCCTGTGGCAGTGAATTCCATGTGTTAATCACTCTTTGGGTGAAGAAGTACTTCCTTTTATCCGTTCTAACCCGACCGCTCAGCAATTTCATGGAGTGCCCACAAGTTCTTGTATTGTGAGAAAGGGAGAAAAGTACCTCTTTCTCTACCTGCTCTTTCCCATTTACCTGAGTACCCGAGAAATGTAGTTTTCATGGGGTGCTGAAGTTACATAACACACTTGTTGGAAGAAACGATCTTCCTTAGAGCCCTGATACCTGAGCTGCTAATGTTCCCAGATGAAAATGTAAAAGACAGTGGTACATGTTTTGATCTTGGCAGCCAGGAGGTGAAACCTACAGCTTCTAAACGGAGGAAGGGACCTGGAGAGAATCACAAGGTGGTCAGGTTGCCACCTCTGGGTTGGGAAATCCCAGGAGATTTTGGCAGGCAGTCTTTGGGGGAGGGGAGGGACCTCAGCAGGATAAAACGCCCGAGAGTCCACCCTCCAAAGCAGCCATGTTCTCCGGGGGAACTGATCTCTGTAGCCTGGAGATCAGTTGTAATTCCAGGAGATCTCCAGCTCCCACCAGGAGGCTGGCTACCCTATGTGATGGTACTGTTGAGTGGATAATCACAGATGAGGGGAGAAGGATGTTGTAAGCTACTCTGGGTCACCACTGGGGAGAAAAGTGGGGTATAAATATCTAAATAAATAAATGGAATACTTTGTACCTTGACTTGCATGGTGGAAAAAACCCAAATCTGCCTATGAGCCCTGCAGATGTGTCAATGGACTTGCCCAATGGACAGGAAACCATGCCCTATTTATTTTTAAACTCTCTTCCTTCCTGTTGAAATTGCATTTATGTTTATGAATTTCAATAGCTTCCCTGTGTAATCTGACATGGTAATTGGATGTGTTGTCCAGCAACGATACTACTACAGATAAGATTATAATTTCAACAGTCAATCCATATGCAAAAGGACCTCCTCAGGAAAGCTCCTCCATTAGCATTTCACAGCCTGGGGGACTCCTACAAGATAATGACTCAGCCCTACACCACCTTCCTGAGTAGATATAAATTACCTGCCTACCGTTTTTCTCCTCATCTTGACACAGAGAGTACTCCATCTTTCTGTGTTATACCTCTGAGGATGCCAGTGACAGCTGCCGGCTAAACGTCAGGTCCTACAATGCCAAGACCACGGCCATACAGCCTGGAAAATCTACAACAACTAATGAATTTTGGCCATGACAGTTTTTGACAACATATTGATTCTTTAGTACATGCGCTTCATTCAAGCAGGACGCCGCTCTGCCTGTTGGGGAAACCCAACATGCCTCTGCTGTAGTTCGGTGGTGAGCAAACTGTCTCCTGGGGAGCCAACCTGCTGCGAGGGTCTTTCTCCCTGAGGGTCCCTCCCCGTAAACTTCCAAAGAACTGCAAGGTCTCCTGGGAGGCAGTCTGAAAACCGCCATACGTAAAACGCGTGTGGCATTTAGCCGTTTAGAGGATTGCCCCTGGATCAACATGCCGATTGGAACCATTTCCGGGAATTGATGCTTAGGTAAAGGTAAAGGTAAAGGTTCCCTTGATCGAAAGCCAGTCGAATCCGACTCCAGGATTGCGGTGCTCATCTCCGTTTCCAAGCCGAAGAGCCAGCGCTGTCCGAAGACATTTCCGTGGTCATGTGGCCAGCATGACTAAACACCAAGGTGCATGGAACGCTGTTCCCTTCCCACCGAAGCAGTACCTATTTATCTACTTGCAATTTCTTGCTTTCGAACTGCTGGGTTGACAGGAGCTGGAACTAGAGATGGGAGCTCACTCCGTCATGCAGCACACTCGGGTCTCAAACTGCTGAACTACCGACCTTCCACAGCCTGCAGTTCAGCGTCTTAACAAACGGCGGACAAAAGACGCCACGGGCTGATCGACTCCCGCTTTGCCGCTTGGTCTGACCGTTTCCCGTGGCAGCCTGGCGCAACAAAGACCGGGGAATCAGGGAAGAGGCCATCTTTATCCCGTTCCCGTTTTAAGACTGGGATTGATTCCGGGGACTGGCAGAAACAGAACGCGGCAGTGTCAGGGGCTAAAAAGAGCCTCTCCCACACAATGCCGACGCATGGAAATCGCTTCATAATGATGGCACAGGAAATCAAGACGGGAGAGTTTTGCTAAATAGATGCCATTTCCTCGCACTGTTCTCCACAATGCAAATCCGAGCCCGGCATCCCATCAAAATGAGTATTTTATTGCGTCTTCCATTCAGAGGCCCCTGCCAGATGTTTACGTGTTAATGCGAGACAAATTGCAAAGACCAGAGATGCACATCTTTTTTTATTATTATTTAGAAAAAGAAGCCCCACTCTGTGCCCTCCTGGGGCGTCCTCCTCGCCTCCTCCCTCCCCGCTCCATTTCCTCTGTTTGATTCACTCGCTGTCGTTTGTACTGTGCCACCAGAAGTGGATGGCTATTAACGGGCTCCAGCGATTGGAAAATGTTGCTGTCTGGAGCTTTGAAGGGATCAGAGTGCTTTGCTCTCTGGCCACTTTGCCGCGGCGACATTCGGTGCTCGCAGCAGGGCCTCCGAGGCTCCGGATCAGGCAGCTTCCCCAGCTGGGAATCCATATTTCATTTCTTCTCTTTGGCGACGGAAGACACAACCGTCGCTGAAGTTTAGAGGGAACAAAAAAGCTGGAGTAAAACGAATCCCCCCCCCCTGGATTCTCCCTAGAAGCTAAAATGACAGAACTGAGCAGGGGTCCTTTCCCGCAGGAGCGCACAGGAGCGGAGCTCCGGCAGTAAAGAACCCAGGGGGCGGGCACATGCAATAAGCCCTACCCCCTCCCCCCAGCAGTCCTCAGTCAGAGCCAGGTAAGTAGCAGAGCCCCCCCCCCAGCTCCCCGGTCCAAAACAGTCCAGTGGCACCTTTAAGACCAAGTTTTATTCAGGTACAAGCTCTCCCTCCTCTGTGAGGACAGATCTGCATGTTCCCCCCCACCCCCAATAGCTAGCAATCCAAAACACTCCAGTGGAGCCTGAGCGGTGGGTGTTTCCTTCTGACACACTTCCGGTGACGTCAGGGGGTGTGGCATATGCAAATAAGTTATGCTAATGAGTTATGCTAATGAGCTCCTGCACCTCTTTTTCTACAAAATGACCCCTGGAACGGAGGCTATCGTGTTTGGATCATATTATGAGAAGACAAGAATCACTGGAAAAGGTGATAATGCTGGGAAAAGTTGGAGACGGCAGGAAAAGAGGGAGGCCCAACCTGAGACGGATGGACTCAATCGGGGAAGGTGCGGTCCTCAGTTCGCAAGGCCCGAGCAAGGCTGTTAAGGATAGGACGTTTTGGAGGACACTAATTCATCGCGTTGCCATAAGTTGTAAGCAACATGACGGCACTTAACACACCCATGCACACCCACCCACTTACTTCCTCCCAGCTTTTAGAATCGTACTTCTCATCTCACATACAGGGGTTGCTATCCAGATGGCCTGGACCTGGATTGGATAGCCCAATCTTGTCAGACCTTGAAAGTTAAGCAGGGTCAACCCTGGTTAGTACTTGTAGTGGGAGAGCACCAAGGAAGCCCAGGGTTTCCTATGCAGAGACAGGCAATGGGCAAACCACCCCTGAAAGTCCCTTGCCATGAAAACCCAATGGGGTTGCCATAAGTTGGCTGTGACTTGACGGCACTTTCCACCAACATCCACACAGGGTTTCGACCCTCTCCCCCGATTGTTTCATCTTGCCTGTGCTTTCTGTCTTTCTGAGAGCCAGTTTGGTGTAGTGGTTAGGAGCGTGGACTCTAATCTGGGACAACTGGGTTTGATTCCCCACTCCCCCACATGCAGCTGCTGGTGTGACCTTGGGTCAGTCACATGTCCTCTCAGAGCTGTTCTCTCAAGAGGAGTCCTCAAAAGAGCTCTCTCAGCCCCGCCTACCTCCCAGGGTGTTTGTTGTGGGGAGGGAAAGGGAAAGGAGATTGCAAGCTGCTCTGAAACTCCTTCAGGTAGTGAAAGGTGGGGTATAAATCCAATCTCCTCCTCCTCCTTCACCAGACAAGAGTGAGTGCCTGATAGGTAAGCTGGACTGGTATTTTGACATAGGATTCTATGCACTGAAAAAATGTGTGTGTTATAATCTTCTGTATTTTAAGAATACTGGGATTTTTTGGAGATATGTTCTGAAACAGAACCATTCTAGTCCCCTTGGCAAAATTTACAGGATATAAGAACATAAGAACATAAGAGACGCCAATGTTGGATCAGGCCAAAGGCCCATCCAGTTTAATTTTCTTTTTTGTCCGGTATTGTCTCCTCCTTAAAGTCTTTTCTTTATGTCTTTTGCTTTTATATGTCTGGTAAATTCTTTTTGAAATTGGTTTTGTGCTTAGGATCCTGTTTGGTTGTAACTTTTTCTTCTTATATTGCCTTTTGTCTCCATGTCTTTTCCCTTTATATCTCCCAGAGGATTGTTTTACAGCAGAGGAAAAGTGTTTTAGTGCAACATTTAGTTGTCTATTTTTGGCTCTTTTTTCTTCTTGAACTGATTTGGTTTTTCCAAATTTACTGACAGCAGTGTGTAACTGTCTCTTTAAATTTTCAAATCTCATTCTCTTAATCACTTTTCCTTCCTTTTTTGTAGTTGAAGTTTTTTTGTAGTGCATCTTCTTCTGTTGTTTTGTAGTATCCTTTTGTTTTAATTTTGGTGTTTCATCTTTCAGGGTTTTTTGTAGAACTGTGTCCTTGCTGCTTGTAGATTCCTTTAAGCTAATTAAACTCTGCTCCAGTAGAGTATTGCAAGTTTCTTTGATAGTACATTTAATTGTCTCCACAATCATAGATTTTAAATCATCCCAATTATATATTTCAGTCGCCATTGGTTCTGTTTTCGCTAGAGAGTGTATTGTATAAACACAGTCTGCCATTCCCCTCATCTGCTGTCTCTTTACATTTTGGAACTGGAGAGGGTTGTGCTTAATCGCCAAAGCTTTAGCGAGATAGTCTCTTTTATATTCCAACTTGGAGAATGCATTCTTCAGCAAGTAAGTTAAAGTTGTCTTCCTCTTACAGATAAGGTTGCATTAAAAAAAATGTTCTTAAAAAAATGCAAACCCACCACTCCCCGTGTCCGGTAGCGACAGCTACACCTCCCCGAAGGGAGGTTCTTGTTCCACTTGATGCTTCGGGAAAAAGCCACATTGCTCTTGTTGCTGCCGCCAACGGAGCACTGGCCAAACTCCCCTGCTCCCTCCCCTCTTCCCGAGCAAGGGGGGGGCTCTCTCAGCATTAGAGACCCACAAATTGAGACAAAAAAGCCGGGGCGGCAGGAGAGCGATTCTCTGCCGTGTCCACAATGCTGCGCTGCAACCGTTACAGTAATTTTGTCAGGGGTGTCCTGAGCCAAGTGCAGTAACTGCTGCTGCTGGACGGAAGTGATGTGTAGCTCCGTGAAGTTGGGGATGCCGTTGGTCACCTCTGGTTTCCTTTGGCGAGACAGGCCCAGGCGATATGGCCGACCTTTCTGCAGTTCCTGCATGTGGCATCCCGGAATTGACAGGACCTCCTCTCATGGGGCTCTTCGCAGCTGGTGCATGTGGTTGGTGTGGCGGCATCACTGGTGCGTGGCGGTGCAGATGGGCATTGTTGTACTGATGGTGTGTGGTGTCAAACGGGGCACTGGAGCTGTAGGACTGTCAGTTTCATCCTCCAAAGTGTCCACGTGGTGGGTGGCTTTGTTCAGTTTCCATAGAGATGGAGGGCTTTTCGCAGTTTCTGTCAAGAGCTCTCTCAGCCCCACCTACCTCATAGGGTGTCTGTTGTGGGGAGGGGAAGGGAAAGGAGTTTGTAAGCCGCTCTGAAACACCTTTGGGTATCCTCCTCCTCCTCCTCTTCTTCTTCTTTCCAGCTTGCCCCCCCCCCAGGGTTCTCAGTCCTACACCAATCACGGAATAGGGGGTGGGGGGGATGGCTATGTTCATTCGGGAGGCTTACTCCTTCAGGGTGCTCCTGTTGTTGGAGATCACGAGCCTTGAGTGTGTCGGTCTAGTACTGGAGGCTGGGGAGAGTGTGGTGATTTGGCTGGTGTACCGACTGCCTAACGTGCTGGCTGATAGTCTACCGGCCCTGATGGAGGCCGTATCAGGCTGGGTGTTGGGTGATTTCAAACTCCATGCGGGTGACGTGACTTCCATTCAGGCAACGGACCTGGTATCATCCATGGTGGCGCTGGGACTCTCCCAACTTGTAACGACCCCCACTCACTGGACTGGGCACATGCTCGATTTGATTTTCACGTCTGGGGTAACAGTGGACTGGATTACTGCTTCGGCAGTACCATGTTCGGACCACTATGCTCTGAGGGCCCATCTGAATGTTCCACCCCGACCCTGTTTAGGCGGCGAGCGTATTTTAGCTCGCCCACGGAGCCAAATGGACCCAATGCGGCTTCAGATGGCTCTGTGGGATCTGATGCCCCCTGGTGGCTCGTTGGATGAGCTTGTGGAGGACTGGCATAGCCGACTCTCTGCAGCCATTGATGAGATCGCTCCCCGGCACCCTCTGCGCCCTCGCTCTAGGCTTTTTCCCTGGTTTACCCAGGAGTTGTGGCTTATGAAGCGAGAGCTAAGGAATGTCAGCAATACGCTGATGACACCCAGCTCTATCTGATGTTGGGCAGTCAGTTGGACTCCAGACTGGAAGATCTGGACCGGGCATTGCACGCCATGGCTGGTTGGCTCAGGCTGAATCAGCTGAAGATAAAACCCGGCGAAGACGGAGGTCCTGTGCCTGAGTCGGGCGGTTTAGGGTTGGGGCTCCCGCTCCTGGCCTTCGATGGGGCACCACTGGTGCCTGCGCCAGTGGTTAGAAGTTTGGGAGTGCTCCTGGAACCTTCCTTGGCAATGGAGCCCTAAGTATCAGCCACTGCTAAGTCGGCCTTTTACCATCTGCGGCTGATTTGGCAGTTGGTTCCCTTCCTTGATCATGACGACCTGGCTTCAGTGATCCACGCAATGATCACTTCAAGGCTAGACTATTGTAATGCTCTCTACATGGGGCTGCCCTTGGCACAAATCCAGAGGCTGCAGCTAATGCAGAATGCCACAGCCAGGCTATTGATGTGTCTCCCTACATGGGAACACATCTGGCTGGTGCTCAAGGCACTGCACTGGCTGCCAACAGCATACCGAATTCGCTTCAAGGTTCTGGTACTTACCTTTAAAGCCCTACATGGCCATGCTCCAACATACTCGAGGGACCGCCTTTCCCCGTATATACCCCAGAGAGCACTACGGTTGGGGGCGCAACACCGACTGGTCATTCCAGGCCCCAGGGAAGCCAGGCTTGCGGCTACTAGAGCCAGGGCCTTTTCAGTGGTGGCTCCTTACTGGTGAAATGAGCTCCCAGAGGAGATCAGGGCCCTGCGGGATCTTGTGTAGTTCCGCAGGGCTTGCAAGATGGAGCTCTTCCACCAGGCCTTTAATTAGGAGCCGCCCGCATTACCATCAACGACCACTATTAATATCTGTGGTGTAGGCTGGCTGTAGTTGAGATCGAGCCAAACCGCCTGAAGAACAGGAGCCTGCATTTGCTTTGAGCCTGCATTATATAGCACACCATCTTACTTAATAATCATTGTGTGCACTTTGACTTGAAATTGTTGACTGTTTTAAATGTGTTAAATGTTTTAAATGTTTTAAACATGTATATGAATCTTGGCACACTGTGCCAAGCAATGTGAGCCACCCTGAACCCACTTGTGGGAAGGAAGGGCTATAATTCTGTCAGGGAGTGTGGCATATGCAAATATGTTATGCTAATGAGGTATGCTAATGAGCTCCTGCACCTCTTTTTCTATGAAAGGACCTCTACCTAACCCCCTTCCTGTTATGTGTGTATGTATGCTTGGCACTTCCTCTGGTGGTAGCCACTTTGTGCTTAGTTCCATCAGTCATTTTGTAGTGGTGCCTTGCGACCCTGCCTCAAAATTCCCAAGATATCTGTGGGCTCAAAAAGGTTGGGGGCTTCTGTAATCTGTTCAACCTACATTGTGTTGTATGTATGCAGTGTATCCTATGTATAGATTAAAAATTCTTTTTCTGAATGGGAGCCACTTGGTCTCTGCACATTTAAAGAAGTTTTCTTAGGTGTGGGAAAGAAGAAAGGGGATTGAATGGGATAAGGGTTGGAAAGAGGGGAACTCCTCATTTAGGTCGCTTTACTATCTATAGTTTCACAGGCCAAGTACAAACATATGTGATTCCAAGTTAATAACTAGCAGTACTGGATGGTACTGGTTGCGAAGAGTCGGACTTGACTGTGTGACTGAGCAACAACAACTGGATATTTATTCATATTGGATGGTTTGTTCATGTTGGATGGTTCCTCCTCTGTCATCCTCCGGAAATAGAAGCAAAATCATACATGATTTAGAAGAGTGACTGAGTAGGATGTGAGGTATATTGAAGCCCTTTGAATCTGAGAGGTTTCAGAACTATTTACAAGTAAAATTCGCTTTCACCTGCAGGATATAAAATGTGAATATGAAATTGCTCCCCCGGAGGTGTGACTCATTAGATCATTTTCTGATTAAAATCATTTCAGCAACAAAACATGCTCATAAAAATAATAAAATTTACAGATCTGGAAGAACAGTGGGAGAAGCGTTGACTGTTAATGGAAAACTGAATTAAGCATGACAGCTACATCTTTGGGGAATTGCATGCAAGATATACACCTGGAGCAATTTTAGCCATCTTAAATATTATGGCTGCCATAATAATTATGGTGTTACTGATACAGGACAATAATTTTAAAAGGTGATTGTGACAGGATGTGTCTTCTTAATGGTCAAATTAAGGACCGCATGGACATTGCCTTGACTTTTATTATGATAACCACAAGGAATCTGGCAGCAATATAAAACTGGTGACCTTCTGAATATCTCATGGTTCATTAAAGTCTGGTGGCAAGATTCTTTTCCGGCTTTTTTGCAGTTTCATTTATTGCTATACAACCATTCTGAGAACTCTTTCATCATGTGAGCTTATTGAAGGAATAAAAATGTACTGTAGATGATTGATATCAGTGCATGCTTGTCCATAAAAATAAATCCTACCACAAAAAGGAAATTATTTTAGCTTCATGTAAGCTGTGTTGTGTAAAACTAATACACTGGACCAAAGCACTCATGATACTTACATAGCAGTAGGCATCTACTTCCTTGACATATAGGATGTCACTGCTCACCTGAACAAACAAATACATAAAGACTGTGAATTTCTCATCCTTTTTTAAAAAAATTCTTGAGCAAATATATATAAAACAAGAACACTTCATTATCATACAACCTTGTAATAAGTAAGATATTGAACATATAAGATGCATAGGACATCATATAAAATACTTCTCTATTATATTGCATTAGATAAATTGATCATAACACCAAATTTAAATCAACCAACTACCAATCATATCATACAACCCTTTTAATGTCAAATATTAAGTGAGCTCATATGAACTAATTTTTTTAGGAATCACATTGTGAGAAGCCAGATACCTAACACAGGAAACTACTTTACTACAAATTTGGAGTATATATCCTTATCCATTCTACTTTGAGTTATTTGATTAGTGATTTTCCCCCATTATATATACATTCCATATCTTATTATGCCACATATTTATGGAAGGCCCTGCCTTGACTCTCCATTTAGCAGCTATAGCCGTTTTTACTGCAATCGATAATGTGGATATTAATTCTTTAGTAGATTTCGATGTATCTAGGTCTGACCAGTAGTTTAGAAATAAGAGTTCTGGTTCCATAGGTATATTATAACCAGTCATAATATAAACCCAATTTAAAACCTGTTCCCAAAATGCCATGATAACCTTGGACCCCCACCAGCAATGCTCAAATGAACCCACTACTCCACACATTTTCCAGGATAATGGAGCATACTTAGAAGACATATGAGGCAATTTAAGAGGGGTTAAATATCCATGAGATAGAATTTTAAAGGTCTGAACCTTTATATCAAATGAAAAGGTATTAAAGGTATAAAATGACTAAATCCGAGACCACTGATCTTTGGATAATTCCAACTAGGGGTGTGCATTCAGTAAAGCCGATCTGGGGGAAAAAATCCTGAAAAATGCTGAAGGCATTTTTCAAGTATTTAGCATACCCTGATCTCATTCGGCTGCCAAATAGTGAATGTCGACCCCCCCCCCCGGAAAATATTAGGTTTCCCCCTGGCTTTTTCTGGCAGAATACAGACTCTGTGAGGCTTTAAACTTTAAAGGGCTCCACTTACCTTCTTTTCCTCACTGTTTTTGTCTCTTTCCTGCCCTTTGCTCTGCTTTCCAGGAGGGAGGGGGAAGAGGGACCTTACAGACAGCCAATCACTGCAATGCATTAGCAAATGCCATTGCAGCTTGCAAGGCTGTTGTTGCTACTGGCTTCATTTGTTAAAGCCCAACTACTAGCTTGCTGCTTTCCCAGGGAAGGAGCACTGGCCAATAGGATTTGGCATACTGCTCTTTGGCCAATCACAGGAGTTTGTTCTTTTTTGAAATTCTTCTGTGTATGCTCAGAGAGCATAAAAGCAGGGCTCATTGGTTAGCTGACTCCTTTCCTGCTCCTGCTGCTGAGAGAGCCTGGGTTGAGGATCGTGTGGCTGGCTTCTGCTTCAGCCACTGCTCTGAGCTTGCTTTCCTGCTGCTGACTTGGACTACTTCAGATCAAGTTCCATCCATCCTGCCTGTTTGGACAACAGAAGAAGACTGAAGAGAAGAAGACATCACTGGTTTGACTTATTAGGGCCACTTTTAAAAAATGTTTATTATTTTGTTGTGGGTTGGTGTGTTTGAGGCCTGGGGGTAGTAGTGGTGGTGGGTAGGCCTCTGGGCCCTAAGGCCTCTCAGGCCTCTTTCTGGGTGGTTTTTTTTTTTTTTTTTGGTGGGGTACTTCTTCTAGTTCGTGGTTTTGTTGCAGTTTAAAAGTTGTATATATTTTACTGTGCTTGATATTTCTTGGCTTGTTGGTTTTAGGCTCTCTGTTTTTGGTACTTCTGTTTTGTGGTTCTGTTGCCTTTTAGCAGTTTAAATTTTTAATTTGTTTTACTGTGTTTTATAATATTTCTAGGCCTGTTGGGGGCTTTTTTTGGGGGGTGGCTTGTTGACCTTCTCTGACTAGGCCTTCTGCCTGGGGCCTAGGCTCTCTGTTTTTGGTTATTTTATTTTATGGTTCTGTTGCCATTTCAGCAGTTTAAATTTTAGTAGTTTGATTGTGTTTTATATTTCTGTGCTTAATATGTTGTCGAAGGCTTTCACAGCCAGAGTTCATTAGTTGTTGTAGATTTTCCGGGCTGTATGGCTGTGGTCTTGGCATTGTAGTACCTGATGTTTCACCAGCAGCTGTGACTGGCATCCTCAGAGGTATAACACAGAAAGATGTACTCTGTGACACTCCATCTTTCTGTGTTATACCTCTGAGGATGCCAGTCACGACTGCTGGCGAAATGTCAGGTTCTACAATGCTAAGACCATGGCCATACAGCCTTGAAAATCTACAACATCTTTTGTGTTTCTTAGGAGAGTGGAATCACTGCTCTGTGTGTGCGCTTCTGGTTTAGATTCTGCTGCTGCATTGGTAAATAGGCTTTTAATAAAGGTTTCAGGAATTTTTAACTAATATTTTAAAATAAATCTCAGCATAGAGATTTAGCTGTTTTACCTTTAACTAGGCCAGTGCTAGGAGGACTAAAGGAGGCCAGGTTTGTCTTCAGCTCCTAAATTTTCAAAAAGTAGTGTGCTCTTTGTACTCTGACTGAACTTTGGTGAAGCCAGGCACTTTTTCCAGAAATTTCCCCCCCCCTTTCGCTTGTGTATTTCAATTAGGGAGCAGCTGCATTTCCACAGGAAATCAGGCTGGTTCCAGTAGAATCTAGGTAGTAGTAGTTTGATTAAAGAAAGACCCTTAAACTTTTAAAAAGGTTTCCAAGCCACATCTCAAGGGTAGTCTTTAAACTGTAGTCAGGGATGGTCAGTGTAGTTCACTACTAGTTCTAAAAAAACAAACCAAGAAAGAAAGAAAACCCAAACTGAAGCAAGGGTAGGTTAGGCTCTACTGAAAGAAACAAAAACCTAGTTTTTGGGTGGGAGGGTTTATAAAAAGGTGTGAGGCTGTTTTAGGGTCAGATTGTAGTGCAGGTAAGTTAGGTGCCTAATACCTTCCCCACAAGTTAGACTGAGTTTGGCCCAGGGCAACATGAGCAGCAGGAACGGAATGCAGAGGGGTCCTGGGGGCAAGGTTAAGGAGAAGATTAGACGGGTGGAGGGCAGGCGGAGGGCTGCAGTTTCCCTCCCACCTCTGCACAGGACTGCTCCAGAGCCACCTGGCACCTCTCCGACCTCTGTTCAGAGTGGTGCAGTGAAGAGGCCATGCGTGGTCCTCTTTCCTAAGGATGCTTCTGGGGTGACCCCAACAGAGGTGCCTGCAGGTGCTGGCACTGGGCAGGGGTCTGCTGCTCAGGCAGTCCCTCCTCAAGCCATTGCTGCTGAGGCTCAATGGCAGGAGGAGGGGCAGCAAGAGCTGTGTTTGGGATTGAGCTTTGGGGCCAGTTCACTGTCTCCAGAGGTCACTCCATGAACTAAGAGGACTATAGAGGCACTGGAGGAGGAGCTGGCTTGTCAGTCCACTTCTTTGATTTTTCTAGGCTCCAGCAGGCCTTCTGAGGGACAGGAGAAGAGACTGGGAGAGGTGGAAGAGGAAGAGATGGTGGTGCACCCCAAGGACCTGCCATCTCAACCCCTTCCCCCTGCTCAGCCATCTCTTCGTGACCCCCAAAGACACGGTGTGTCTGACCTGAGCTCCTCACAGGAAGCAGCTCCAGGGGTGCCCATGGCTGCTGGTCAGTGTGGGTGCGCCTTCTCCTCTGAAGTCTGGAAGCACTTCCAGGTGATGCAGGATCCCCACTTCGCACAGTGCCAGCTGTGTAAGGACTGGATCAGTCAAGAGAAGGACATCAACCCTATCTCGATTTCCAGGCTGTGGAACCATCTGAAGAAGAATCACCAGGTGGTGCTTCTTCTGGGAGAGAGAGAGGCTGCTGCTGGGGTGCCCAAGCAGCCACTGCCAGCCAGCCAGGAGGTGAGTCATCCTGTGACCACCTCCAGCACTGCCCCTGAGTGTTCCGTGGTAGGGATGGGGCAGGGATGCCAAACATCTCTGACGGAGATGCTTGGTGACGTTGGCACTAGAGTGCCTGGGGGGGAGGGAACAGCAGAGGGTCACTCACCTCATTGCTGAAATGCTTGCTTTAGATGGGCACCCCTTCTCTGCAATTGAAGACATTGGTTTCTGCAGGCTGCTCCAGGATGCCTATCCCTGGTACATGCCCGCTGCTCACACCATGCTGAGCAGGACCATGATGCCCTCATTATACTGGGCTGCCAGGAACCACATGAAGGCACAATTGTCCTGCGTTCATGGGAGAACTGTGCACTTCACATCCAACATCTGGACCTCCTGTCAGGTACATGATTCATATCTCTCTGACTGAGCACTGGTGGCAACCAAGCGACGTTTTGGGTGGGGTGGAGGAACTAGTGTCAGGCAGGGTCAGGTCAGCAGAAGGTCTACATGCTGGTGACCATGTGTGACCCACACAACAAGGGCAAGATCGTCGAGCGGTCCAACAAGTTCACTCAATGGTGAGACGAGCTCTCCCAGTGAGTTGAACACAGGTGGGCCAAGAGGGGCATGTTGTCACGAGTTGAGGTAGAGGGGTGGTGTATTCATCCCCCACCTCCCCTACTAGACAGCACCCCCCCATGACTCCCACTGCATTGACTGTTGAGATGGCAGTCATCTGGCAGATCCTTGGCCCCTCTTCTGGGAATGGCAAGCACATGAGAGAGGATACAGTGGCTACTATGGTGAGGGAGTACCTTTTGGAACCCTATGAGTCACAGGCTACCTGTCCACTGAGCTACTGGGCCTCTCTGCCATGGCCCAGAAGTTCCGCTCATGCCCTCTGACAAGCATCCAGAGTGAGTGCATTTTTTCCCATTTGGGTGACACTTTCTGCTTGCATCGCTCACACTTGCTCCCCCGCTAAGTTGAGCAGTTGGTCTTCCTGAAGGTCAACTTGCCACTGTTCGGCTTCCTGGTCCTGGACTTTGAGGGTGACTGAAGTAAGCATGCATACTTGTGCCTGCATCCCCTCTTGGTCTGAGCTGGAAAGTTGGGGCAAAATGCTCTTCCCATAATTAAAACAAGAGAGGCTATGGAGAAGTAGCAGCCAGGGCCATTAGCCATTTTGATTGGCACAGAAATGCCCCACCAATCTCCCTACTTCTATCCATTCCATCTGCTGTAGAAATACCTCTACAGAGCCCTGGTAGCCATAGGCGTAATCTTCGTGGGGGCGGCGGGGCTTCAGCCCCCGCCAAAATTTTCAGGAAGGTGCTCAGCCTCCCCCGGGAGCCACCCTTGCTCCTAGCAAAGCAATGCCTCTGGCCCAGCCCCAGCCCCCCCTGGGAAATTGGAAAGTCTACACCCTTGCTGGTAGCCATGCAGTGCAGGATAATGTTGAGGGTGGTGTGCGTGCACACATGAGTTTCATTACCAGCCACCCCAAACCAAAATTGCATGCTGAAATTAAAACATCAGCACAAAAACTGTTCTCCATCTTGATTGAGATGAACAAGGTAGAGTAGGATAGCTGCCAAGCAGCCAGACAGAAACCAGCAGAACCCATAGGAGCACCACAAATATAATTGAAAAATGATTTTTCTTTGCAGGGGTGAGGTGGTCTGGTAAAGAGAGAGCCTCTAGGCCAGGGGTTTGTTATTTTTGTTCTCATTTGTTATGGAGGGCTGGATTTTACATAAATTGGATTTTGTCAGGCCGGGCCATGTGTGTCATAAAATGTAATGCCAGGGAGCGGAGATATAAACTTGATGAACGACACAAACACAAAGATTCTTTTTACTTAAAATAAAAACATGCTTGAAACATTAGCATTCTTGCAATATTTTGTTTATTTAACAGTCTCTGATAACTGACACGTGTTGTTGTTGTTCAGTCGAACAGTTGGGTCTGACTCTTCGTGACCCCATGGACTACATCATGCCAGGCCCTCCTGTCTTCTCTCATGCTCCGGAGTTTGCACTGACACTTCTTGCTCTGAATTATTGCATCAAAATGTCTATGCTGTCGCAATCTGGGAGGGGCAGGGGGAAGAGCCTCAGCCCAGTGCGGGGAGTAGAAGCTTGCCTATTTATCTCTCCTGAATGATTGAGAGAGTCTGGGAAAGCAAGCTATGATGCAGCAGCAGCAGCAGAACTGGAGGAAAATCAGGAGACAGCCAGTCCCTTGTGGGCCTGATAGAAGTCCTCTGGGGGCCTGATGTGGCTCCCAGGCCACATGTTTGACACCCCTGCTCTAGCATGGGGAAGGAGATCCAAGGGAGCCCAGGGAATGTAGCCAAGGGCTCCTCCGTGGGCCTCCTGCCACCACCATCATGGGAGGATGCAAGGGGGCCCTCTCTGCCAGTGAAGAAGGTTTGGGATGGCCCCAGGCTGCTCATTTGCATTCCCTCTGAATAGCTTTTCACTTTAATGTAGTGTGGGGCTCTTCCTTACCCTCTTGCCGCCAGTGCCATGGGGGGGGGTTTCCTGTGGGGACCCCTTTATCAGGGCTGGAGGTCAGGGATGGCCCCAGGTTGCACATTTGCCTTCTCCCCCTCAACAAGCTTTTAAATTTAATGTGGCATGGGGCTCTTCCTGGGCTTCTCACCATGATGTGCTAGGGAGGGAGGTCTGGAACGCTCTTTCTCTCTTTCTGTCTTTCTGGTAATTAAGGGAAGAAAGATTATATTTGAATAGTTTCTTGAAGTAAAAGCTGGTAAATGAACTTTATGGGTTGTTCTATTCTATTGTATTCTGCAGAGCATATATATTGTGTAGAATTGAATTTTCATTGTACTGCCTTTTACTGAATCAGACTCAGGGCCAGCCCGAGGTGTTCCTGCGCCCTAGGCAAGTGGGTGGGGCCTGGAGACCTCCCAGCTGGCATGCGGCACCTCAGGGCGGAGATCAGCTTTGCCACCCACTCCCTGGGCCTTGCCGGTGAAGCGCCCGCCACGCCTCCTCCTCTGCTGCCGCCGGGGCAGCGCTGCGGAGCCCAAGCTGATGGGGCACCTGGCACAGAGGGAGGGAAGGAGGGCGGTGGAGAAGACACCGGCAGCCGGCCCCATCTCAGTCCCGTCTTCTTACCTGTGGCGCCCAGCAGCAGCACCACCATCGGGGTGATCAGCAGCGGCAAGAGGCGGCTGCCCATCCTGCGTGCCCCACCACCACTGCTCTGGCCGCCCATCCCCGTTGCCTCTGCCGTGCACAGCCAGGAGCACCTGCCCATCCCCCTCCACCCAGCTGGCACAATCTGGGTTAGGGTTGGGCAGCCTCTCCGAGGCCAGGCGAGAGGTCGGCTTCGAAGCCCCCCCTGGGGCGCCGACTGCGGCATGGGAGGGACGGAAGGGAGGCAGGAAGGCAGGCGGGAATGGGAGGCAGAGCAGAGGCCTTGGAGGGTGGACCTTGGTGCTTCCTGGCAGTGCAACGCCACTGCTGGCTGGCTGGCTCAAGGGAGCACTGTGGCACCTAGCTCCATGGAGAGGGCGCGCCTCCAGCTCCTAGTGCTGGGAGCGCACCGGGATCCTGTGGGCCACCCCTGCCTCTCCTCCCGCGCCCTAAGGGCCGGCCCACGCTCTAGGCAAATGCCTAGTTCGCCTAGTGGGTGAGCCGGCCCTGATCAGACTGTTAGCCTATCAAGAGCAGTACTGCCTACTTACTGGCAGCAGCACAGGCTGAGTTCCTTCACATCACATGCTGATTCTTTCATTTGGAGATGTCAGGGACTGGGAGTGGTACCTTCTGCATGTAAGGCAGGTGCTCTACCCCTGAGACACAATGCTTTCCCTTGATAATAAACACATGAAGCTGCATTACACTGAGTTGGCCCACTGGTGTAACAAAATCAGTGTTGTGTACTCTGATGGGCAGTGGCTCTCCAGGGTCTCAAGCAGAGGTCATTCGCATCACCTACTGCTGCTTCCTTTTGATTGGATGTGATGATAATAGTTTATATTTTATGCTTGTATGTTTTGTATGTTTGTAAATGGAAATTTAATTTTTTAAAAATGTGGGCTTGCTGACAACTTTGCTCCAAGTAGGTCTTTTGGCTCACAAAGTAGAATTTTGGCTCACAAGACTCCACAGCTTAGAGGGAACATTGGTTATGACTCTGGTATTCTTTGGTGATCTCCCTTCCAAATACTGACAATGGCCAGTCCTGCTTAGCCTCTGGGATCTGATGAGATTGGGCTAGCCTGGGTTAGCCAGTCGGGGCTAGGATATTTTAACTCATCAATTCATTGGGATGCCATAAATCAGAAGTAACTTGATAGAACATAATACACACAGTTGAGACGGGATGGAGATGCTATTTTTTTTAAAAAAAAAAGCAAGACACATGCACATAATAAAGAGAAATGTTCCCTTTTCTCTCTAAATTTAAGATACATTTTTATGAACTAATGCATGATACTGAAATTATACTATTTATTTCTTCCTTGATGCTTGGATTCAGCTCACATAATGAAGCTTTCTGTCTGGGAACGTCTCCAGTGAGTGATTTCCCCTAATCAGACTGGTCCTGTGCACATTACAGAAAAGAAAGTTGTTTTCTAGGTTTGTGCAATAAATTTTTGTGGGTACCTAGGCACCAGAATTGCTTGTTGAGTGGGAAGTTATAATGTATTAATCTCCCCATATAGATAGGTATAGGCTGGTTTATAGCACATATCTTGCAAATATTTAAGCTCCAGTCTTGCGGAGTCCTAATCTCTCTTTGGTTCCTTTAACTTCCATACTAATTCTGCATAATATTTGTGGATCCAACTGTAACCATAAATCACCCACTGATGTTAATAGGAGAATTTCTTTGAGAAAGCTGCTACTGTATCATGCATAATTATACAAGTCTCCTTCACCATAGAATCATAGAATCACAAAGTTGGAAGAGGCCATACAGGCCATCTAGTCCAACCCCCTGCTCAATGCAGGATCAGCCTAGAGCAGTGATGGCGAACCTTTTAGAGACCGAGTGCCCAAACTGCAACCCAAAACCCACTTATTTATCGCAAAGTGCCAACACGGCAATTTAACCTGAATACTGAGGTTTTACTTTAGAAAAAACAACTCATACATTAACTTAAGATGATCCAAACAAAGTAAGGAAAGCAATCCCAAATGCTTTCATTTACTTAAAATTATTTGGCAGAGAATTCGACACTTTAATGATGGTCTGGGCCTGGCTGGGGCGATGGCACACGTGCCCAAAGAGAGGGCTCTGAGTTCCCCCTCTGGCACCCGTGCCATAGGTTCACCACCACTGGCCTAGAGCATCCCTGACAAGTGTTTGTCCAGCTGCTGCTTAAAGACGGCCAGTGAGGGGGAGCTCATTCCACTGTTGAACAACTCTTACTGCAAAAATCCGGTGAATAAAAAGTAACCCCACACCAAAAATAATGCATCTTAAATCTCATCCATTCCAATTTGTGAGAAAGGACATATGGGAGCAATCATAAACAGGTCTACTCAGAAGTAAGTCCTATTTTATTCACGGGGACTTACTCCCAGGCAAGTGTTAGAATTGAAGCCTATGTCACCCTTGCAAATGCAGTTTCTAGAAGTCCTCAAGGCACTCAAATCTTTCTTCCATGCCTCAAAATAATTGCTGAGTAAGCTTCACATTGATGAAGCTGATCTCACTTTTTCTAAAGTTATATTACTTAAAGAATTAAATGTGCACTTCCCTCATGTATAGTGCTCAGTGTCTAAAACAGAAAGTGTTTGGATTCTGTGGCTTCTTGAAAGTCACATTGTTTAACATTAAGGCCTTTTAATGTAACCCAGGAGTAGGACTGGAAGTTTAAAACAGCTCTGAAGCAAGCTGACCAAGAGGCTTCAGTGAGACACACCCCTTAAAGTCATCCTCACTATAGTCCACACCCCACAGCACTGCCAGCACAACATTTGGCTCAGTTTGTTCCTGGATACCAATGGCCTTCCAGGGCAATAGCCCACCTAGGACTTTGTATTTATTTATTTACTTAAATTTATTTATAGTCCACTTTTCTCAGGTAGTCAGGTAGTTTAGAACCTCATCTTCCATTCCAATGTATTTGAAAAAGTGTGCCTTGCACATGAAAGCTCATATCTTGGAATAAACATTTGTTGGTCTGAAAGGTGCCCCACTGGACTCTAAATTTGTTCCACCTTTCTCAGTAAGACTTAAGGCAGATTCTATAGTGTAAAACAATGCAATTCAATAGCATGAGACATCTAATAAACAAGGCAATAGAACTAGGATTACGAATTAGACAGTTCAAAAAACAGGTCAGATATGCTATGTCAAACAATGCAGAAAATGGTATTACAAGAGTAGACAGCAATGTAGTAAGAGCAGGATAAAACATAGTAAACAATAGATAATACATACTGTGCAAAATGGCATTCTCTTTATAGGAGTGTGTCCCTGAACAATTCTGTTTTGCATATTGGGAGCCTTCCTGACAGGACATTCCACAAGGTGGGAGACCCAACTGAGAATGCACGTGTACGTGCAGCTTTCAATCATACCTATTTGCAGGGTGATTTCTTCAGAAGATTTTGCTCAGGTTACTGTTTTGAATTTTTTTTATTATTATCTTCCTTAGATATTATTCTGAATAATACTTTTATAGGGTATGTTGGGGGCACTGGGAATGAGTTTATGGAACCAAGGGTAGGGTGGCCTGAAAAAGTTTGCTGAAATAGAGTAACATGGTTACTCCCCTGAAATTTCTTGCATCTAAGTTATTTCAAGAGCAGATGAATCATCTCCCAAATCTGATTTATTTATATCCCCAGATTCCTGGCAGTATTTCAGATACCCTGGACAGGAAGAAGGAATGGAAAGGAACACTCACATAGCAGCAGTCAGGTAAATAGTTTGGAGGGACTAATATCCAAGCCAAAGAGCTCAACGGTTATAATACTCGCCTCTTACTTAAGTTGTGCATTACAAGTTACCATGATTTATACTCCATACCAAGGAATTACAAGCTTTATGACATCACTAAAATGGACCATTACTATAAACCAGTATCCTTGTAAGTTCATTTAACCTTACATCAACCAACTGTTACTAATCAAAGAGCCACTCATCATTCTGTAAAAATGATGAATGTTAATTTTATTTTTAATAGCCTATTTAAAACCATTCCAAGAGTAGCATGTGAAAAGCAAATCCTCTTCTTTTTCCTTGCAACAGAATGACTCCCCAGGATGACATTCTCTACCTGCACATGTCAGACAGCAACACAGTTTAGGCCACAATCACTGAGCAGGCACCATAATTAAGTTTTGCTGTTTTTATGCACTGATGAAATACGAGAGCGCTTGTATAAATCCTTGATGGGTAGAAAAATGTAGGATTTCAATAGGATATTAAAATCGAGCGTAACTAATAACAGAAGCAGTGGTGCATTTGAAGAGAGAAAGCATCTTAAAATATGGACTAGCTAACCCATTGGAAGTATTCAAATCAACTAGCAATTTCCTATGTGATACACATTTTCTGATGATAATAGTGGAAATTGTGGGCTGTGCCAGAAGAATAAAATTACAGATGTTTAAGCTGCAGAAATCTGAAGGTCATATTGAACAGAGGTTTTGAAAACCCAGAAAGAATAATCACAAACATATTTGTGTAATATTAATGAGCAACTCTGCCTGTAATGGGGATGAGAGAATTGTTCCTGTTATCTTTTTGATGATTCCAGAATTTTGAACTGTCCTGGATTCCACATTTCCTGAATTAATTAGGAGAATATATAAAATTTTACATTCTCCAGTTCCTTCACTACTTTATCCCTCATCTATATTAACCAATGTGCACATGTGCTTAATAAAATACTACAAAAAAGAATCTAGCTGCACTTTTAAGTATGATTGACGATAAAAAACCATTCAAAAAGAATTTGCCATGATCACATGCAAAATTACTTTTTTTGCAGTTCAGAAAATTAGAAACACATGGGCATTACTAAGTTTGTTTTTTATTTCATTTCATTTTATTTATAGCTTCTCACTGAGACTCACGGCAGATTACACAGTGTAAGTCAATGCAGTCAATAGGATGAGACATCCAGTAAGCAGTGTAATAGGATTAGGGAGAAAAGGTTCTTATCTTCATCCATTCTCTTTTTTTGGCCCCCCAAAGGGGATTTTTAAAATGTGCATTTCTAAAAAACCTACAAAACTACAATGAAAAGGGGAGGGGAAACTACAAGCTATGGGAGAAAGAAAAAGAAGGCACTAGAAGCCCAAGTGTTGAAGGTTACAAACTGCTTAAAGAAAAGATTTGTTACTCTTAACAATTACTTTCAGACATGAGGAGTATCATCAATCATCGCTTCAGTTGTCGAAACCAGTTTATCAGGATAGACATAGAGTAATTCCATAGCTAATTAACAAAGATGTAGACGTTGAGAGAGTTCGGCATCTCCTTATACGCTTTCCCCCCCACACACAGATATAACATTGTGGAGCCAAGGTTCCCTCAGTCTATACAATCACACAGATTTATCCTCTTCCTTCTCTGTTAAATCTTCTTTCGCTATCAGCTTCAATATAACAGGCTCTGTCCAATTAATACCGCTTTCTTTTTAATCTGCCTGCAACCATCCAATATAAGCTAAACTTTAGAATCTCCATACAGCCTTAATTTCCTCTGTGATCAAAGATTCGCTGCTTCTTGGTATAGACACTGTCCCTTTAAAAGTACAGCAACATTTAGAGACGGTTCCGTCCAGTACACCGCTTTAGCCAGCAGAGGGCAAGCGATTTTGAGCTGTAGGAAGAGTCTATGATTAGGTCACCTTACCTAACCGATCTCCTTCTTCCTGAGGAAAGCTTGGGTCCCACCTTCCTCAAAGTCTCCAATTGCCATCTTGGGGGGATGTTTACATTTACCAAACAAAGTTGCCAAAGTCTCAGAGGTCTGTAAACGCTTATTTTTTGGAAAAGTTCTCTGCTCTAGTCTTTCTGTTATAATCCATGCCACTGCATGCTCAGTCCCCCAGTCATGTGTCCACTTTATTAGGTCATTTAGGGGGTAGGGCATCCCCTCCCCCCTCCCGCTTGTATTGGGGGGGCTTTGCATCAGGGCTTCGATATCTCACTTCAACTTTAACTCACTCATCAGTCTTCAGGATGATCCAGCAGGTCTCCCTGGGATCTCGCTGGGCAGAGTTAAATCCCCAAACCTCCATACGCTTGTTCCGGCGTGTGCTTGGAGTCCAGTGCTAGGACTCAGGGCAGGACTTTCGGGGCAGAGAGTAACCCCCCTATATTGGCTGTCGGCTGAAGGAAGGGCTCTCCAGAAGCCCTCTGGCTAGGAGCCCATTTCGCAAGGGCTCCATGGGGAGCACAAAAGATTGGGCCCCCTCCTATCCTCTGATTCATGGCACGCGTCTCTTGGAGCTGCGAGAAGACACAGCCATCTTTAAAGCACCAAAGCCCTTATCTTCATCCTAATCTACCTCACAGGGTTGTTGAGCTGCTAATAGAGAAAATCCCATGCATATCATTTTGAGATCCTTGGCAGAAGGATAAGACACAAATGTGATTTTAAAAATAAATGTCATCTCTCCCTCTCCAGCCCTGTAGTCAGGAATTGAGGGGGGTGCCAAGGGGGGAACAAATTAATTAATTAAATTTAGTTGAATGAGAAGGGAGGAGGGAGAAGAGAGAGGCGCCACCGCCTTCCGACACTTTGGTTCAGCCCTTTGAGGAGGAGCCGACCCAGACTATCCCCAGCAGCTGTGCCAGGAGAGCTGCCAAGTTGCTGCTGCCTTTCCATCCATGCCCCAGAAGCAGGTGAGAGTGAAGTGATGAGGAGTGCTTCAGGTGTGCCTGTTCCTCCTGAGTTTCTGCAGGGATATGTTGGAGAGGCTTATGCTGTGTCTGCTGCTCTGCCAGCATGCCTGGGGGACTGTGAGTGGGGGGTGCTGGTGCCATGCATAATGGCTGTGGTGAGGGCGAGTGGCATTGCTAGGCGTTCTGTTTACCCTCCAGACAAGGCTTTTGCATTGGGAGGTCATGCTGCTGTCAGCCTGGGAGGGGACAAGAAAAGAACACTTTGCACCCAGGGGGCCACCGCCACCTTTAACCCCTCCCTCGCCAGAGTGCTGCCTCCATTTCGAAGAGCTCTGCAGGGCAGAGGAGAGGGAATTGAAGCCAGGAATAGCTTTGTTGAGGCTGTGTGGCTACAGACTGCGCTGGCTAATCCGAGGAGGAAGGGAGAAAGGAATCAATAAATTATGAGCACTTCAGGCCAGCATGGTGGCAGTGTGGTGCAGCAGAAGAAATACTGCTGAAATTCTAACTACCTCCATAGTCAGTGAAGCATCCAGGAACACCCCTTAGGCTCTTTACCTTCAGCGTTGGCACCAACTTGCCTTGAGAGTCCCTTTCTGGGGTCGCCACAAGTCAGTTGCAACTTATTTATTTATTTATTTCTTAAATTTATATTCCACCCTCCCCGCCGTGGTGGGTCAGGGCGGCTAACAACATGAGTATAAATATACATTTAAAATTCCAATACAAACAACATTAAAATAAATTTAAAATATAAACCATAGGTAAGTATCTAACACAATTTCAAGATGGTGACTTTCTATGATCGCTGGGCGGCTGCCTCCAGGCTCCTGCACTTGATGGCACTTTACACACACACACACACACACACTCTCTCTCTCTCTCTCTCTCTCTCTCTCTCTCTCTCTCTCTCTCTCTCTCACTGAGAGCCCTTTTGGCTTATTCAGTGGTAGTAACTGTCTGCAACATAGAGGGGGACATTTAGGGGTGTCTGGCTGTTTTCTGGAATATCTTGAACTGACTTGTTTTTATGGTTTCCACAAGCCAGCTGGTTTAATATACACAGCTGTACAACAAGTGTCATGCAAATGACAAAACTTAAACGAACAGTACTTGTTAAACAGATGTGGGATCTGTTCTCTGCTGAAAGCCAAATATTCATTGCCTCCCATATTAGCAGAAAACTGAGCATCCAGTTTCTAAGCAACAGCCTGAACATAGATTCAGCATGTTTATTTGGAATGTGAAATGCATCTGAGGACTGTATTTCTCCAGTGATACTAATGATACTCTGTAGAGTGGTAAATGATATCGTTGATCATGGAGTGCTGAAAAAATAGACAGAATGGGATCCAATTGGCAAAGTCTGGAGTAGCTGGGACTATCTAAAAATCTTTGTGGATTTGGAAGGATTGTCTATGAAATCTCAAAAACAGCAAATGACTGAATTTGCCACACAAACAGTTGATAGTATAAGGTGGGAGAAACTGGATGGAGGATAGATGCTGATAAGAATGTATTAAAAGAGTAAAAAAGTCCCTTTTGCTGTTTTGATTTTATTACTATGTGACCCTCAACATTTCTAAGGGCAAGGGCCACTGTAACTATATGAACTTATGTTTGTGTTTCTGTATAGTGGTGATGCTGTCTATGTGTGTCTATGCAATGTGTATTCAGGGACTGCTGTTTGGTTGTGTTGCTTTGTTCTGCATCTCATGCTTGCCTAGAGATAGGCTGGCCTGGGGCTGCCGTTGCACATACAGACCATGTGCTTCCCTGGAGAAGGTATCCCGTCCTGCATCGGGATAGAGGAGACACCGCGCCATTGCACCCACTTGGAGAGTTATGGAAAATCCCCCAGCGAACCCCGACATCACCGGAATGCCAGGAATCACGTAACCCTCTGCACCTAATCTGGTTTGGAGATCTGAAGACAATAGCATTTATGGCCTTGGAGCAGGCACCAGATCTGCAAGTCAAGAGGTGTCCATGGGAACGGAAGATTCACACCTCACCAAAAGGCACCTTTGATGTAGGGATAGGATCTGCATATTGCCACCACCCCTTAGTAGAGCGTCATCCCCTCGTCAACCCCCCCCCTCATCCAGTAGTGATAGTTTAGGGGACGGATTTGATAGTTTATGGCTGGATAGCACATGCCCCAAAAAGAGTTTATTTAAGGAGAAACTCTCCTTTGTCTCTCTGGTTAACCCACCTTCCCCATAGCAGTGCACTAAGGTGCTACAAGTGACTCTACTACCTAAGTTCTCCGGGAGTCGCGACCCAGAGAGCTCACACGTGGTTTGGCTGGTCCTACCTGTGTGCCTTGGAGTTCACAAGCTGCTGCTTTCGGCTGCCCATCCTTCCAAGGAGGAGAGTTCTTCCTCAGCTGGACCTCAGATGAGTATAGCCGTGCCCCATTGTGTCATCCCCATTTTGATGCTTTTGTTATTTTCTATGCTGTAATTGTTCTGATGCACTATTGTAACTAAGGAGCTTGTATAACTGTGAGAGTGATTCTGATTTTGTATGACTGCAGAAACCTTTAGTAAAGACAACATTTATTCTTAATCCTAGCGTGTTGTCTCACTTCCTGGGATATAGCGAGCGTCTCATTGGCCATCTGACCTCTGTATAGACTGGTATAGAACTTACGCACAGCCACAACCACCCAACTTCCTTGGTAGATAACTTGGATTGGGTCTCCAGGAATTTCCTGGAGAAGTTGGCATAACACCACTCTTGGGACTACTTAGCTAAGCATGACTGTCAGATTATGCTTTAACATTCCAGAAGATTCTCTAGACAAGGGAACTGTGGTATTAGTTGCCTCTATTCATATTTCATAGTACAGAGGCCCCCCCAAAATCGAGTACCTACATCTCCAGTTTGGGATCTGTTCTAGACAGATCCTCACTATTATCCCAACACTGCATAATCTTCCCTACAGAAATCAAGATACATGCTGTATCAGATCAATGTTCTCAATCCAAGGCTAGCTACATTAGCTGCTTTGGAGTAGGTGGAGGAGTCAAGAGTGCCTAACTTGGATGAGATTCTTTCTCTTCCTTCAGTCATAGTTCTAGATAAGGATGGGCATGAACTGGCTCACAAACTAAGGTCTGTGATGAATTTTGAGCAGTTCATGGCTCACAAACTGAAGTTCATAGCAGCTCAACTGGCATGAACTTTCCACAAACTTTCAAGCAGGTAATAGAAGTTCATGTCAGTTCGTGAATGGATACATTTCCAAACAGTCTCGGCTCAAACAAAATGTTTACTTTCTTTGGGGGGCTGTAACTTGGAACCATAAGTCCAATCCTCACCAGACTTTGAGGGCAGGTAGAGGGAGCCAGCTGGAGATCCAATGCAAGTTTGGTATAGTGGCTAGGAGCATGGGCTCTAATCTGGGAGAACTGGATTTGATTCCTCACTTCTCCACATGAAGCTGCTGGTGTGACATTGGGTCAGTCACAAGCTCTCTGAGCTGTTCTCTCAAGAGCAGTCCTTGAAAGAGCTCTCTCAGCCCCACCTACCTCACAGGGGGAGGGGAAGAGAAAGGAGATTGTAAGGTGTTCTGAGACTCCAAGTGAAGGGCGGGATAAAAATCCAATCTCCTCCTCCTCCTCTTCTCTAACATGCTGGGGGGCATTCTACCACATCACAGATCTCACAAACTGAACCACTTCATTTAACTCTGAAATTTTTGTGACTGTTCGCAGCTCATGAATCAGGCACACCATGAACCTCACAAATTGAAACAAACCAGAATTTCCCTGTTCATGCCTATCTCTATTTCTAGAGACTATTCTAGGTGACTCAAATGCTTGGGGAAAGCCAGTATGGGAGTATGGTAACCAGATTTCATGTTGAGGGAGTAATAGCTGCTGTGTTTTTTCAGCTTTGTAGTTGCAATAAACATAGTGTTAATAACCTTTCACCAGTAAGTTTTTCTTACACATATTAACGTAGCAAAAAAATTGACAAAAGATAAAATATGCTGTAAAAATTTTTATAGACACCTGGTTTTCAGGGAAATGTATTTGTTTTACTAATTTCATTTTTATTTTGATAGCATCACCTTTTAAATCTAAAGCTGAAAATCTGGGATGCAGATAATGATATTATTTTACTGTAGGATAAATGCTATAATCAGATCAAGAAAAGAAACACAACTATATAAGCAGTTTCATTATGTTGTTTTTAAAGTATTTTCTGTGGCATAATTAGATGTAAAATCTATCCACATCAGTACTATAGTGTAGAGTAGTGGTTAGAATGTTGGACTACGATCTGGGGGACCCAGGTGCAAATCCCCACTCTGCCATGGAAACTGGCTGAGTGAACTTGGACCAGTCCCACACTCCCAGTGTAACCGACCTCATAGTGTGGTTATGAGGATAAAATGGAGGAAAGGATAAGGAGGTAAACTGGTTTCACTCGCAATTGGGGAGAAAGGCAGGGCATAAATGTAAAAAATAGTAAAATAAAATAGATAATTCCAAACATAGAGAAGCGGTTGATTTGAGAGGTACATTGCCTTTCCTTCTGTGTATTTTTCATTTTCTTTTTTGTATTTCCAGCTCTCAACAATATTTTTGAAACAGAATACAGAACAAGCAATGCATGAGCACTGGTGCTTAAACTCTAAAAGTTCAAGTGAATTTGTGCATCTCTAATTAATATAAATCATTTAGTATGCAGGCTTTGATTATAAGAAAGCCCTGGATAATATTAGACATGGATTAAATAAAAAGGTTCAATTATCCTCCAGAAGCAGAGTCTGCCTAATGCCTTCAGGTTCAAAATACATATGACACTCAGCTGTGTGTTAACTTCCCTCCTTTTGTTTTTCACTTTAAACAGTGCCCTGGAAGCTGTAAGGAGAGCAGGGAGAGCTGCAGGGGGACAGAACTGTTTATCTCTCCACTCAGAATCTAAAAAGCTACTTTCCAGCTTTTTGGGGGGGTGGGGATAAGAAGCTCCACAATGCAAGGAGCATTTTTGATTGGACAAAATGTGGACTGGGAAAGGGCTACACAGTCCCTGTCCCAGTAGTCTTAATTGCAGCCTCCTAGCCTGTTTTTCATTTTTTTTTTTTAAAAAAAGATTCTGTCAGGAGAAAGAAACACACAACGGTGAGTTCCAGATAAATTCTGCTTCTGTCCTGTAGTCATTTCTTCACTCACTTTCCCCTCTAATTTTCCAGGATACAAATATCTTAGAAGGCTCTTCTCTAAGGACTAGCCCATTGCTGGTCCTAGAACCAATACGAGGCATTCACAGACCATTTTCTAAGGAAACTTTAAATTCAAAGTGGGCTTTCTGTCCATGCAAAAATCCAGTTCTGAATGGACTCAGGGGTCATTTTGGGGGGGGATGCGGGGGGACGCCATCCCCCCGGGTGAGGTGCGGGAGGGCGGGGCCTGGAGCTCCCTGCTGGTGCCCGCTGGCGGTCGCCGCCGGCTGTGGGGAGGACACACTTCCGGTGATGTCAGGAGGTGTGGCATATGCTAATGAATTATGCTAATGAGTCCCCCTAGCTCTTTTTCTACGAAATGACCCCTGGACGGACTCATCACTCTTGTGGAAATATTAGGTGTATCATAGCAAGTTTTTAATTTCTACAGTGAGAAATGCCAGGACCTCAGCCTGATGTCTCACCTGGAAGGAACTCTAGATGTGTAAGGACATTTCTTAGTGAGGAAGGCCTACTGCCTTAAATACATTTAGAAATGGCAGTATTTGATTTACAATTATATGTGGTATTGTAGTAGTTGATAGACAGAGAGATAGAGATAGAGAGATATAGATATATGTATACACACACCTAATGGATTCTCCATCACCGGGGAGTACAAAAATGTGTGTTGAAAAAATATGCTTCAGATATATATAAAATTGTTCAGAGATCTAGCAGAATCTCACCCTTCCCTAATTTTTGTTTACTTGGGAAAATACTAAATTTAACTATTTAAAAAGATGCTACAGCTGGAGGAGGACTGGTCTTCAAATGAGGCTCTCATTTGACTCTTTACCTAGCTCAACACCTTAATCTCTAATGTACTTAATATAAAAGGACCTTCATGTCTTTCTTTGCCTTAAAAGGGACCTGTGTGCCTGCCTCATTTTGTACCTGAAAAACACTGGATTAACTGCTGACTTTTACATTTAGAAAAGGAGAGTGTTGCTTTCTAATGTCCACCCCCCCCAACTCATTGATGCAGCTTGAAAACCAAGCCTGCCCCCCCCATCTAATACAAGGCTGCATGCAGCACATTGTGTATTCCATTTTATGGTCACAACTGCTGACTTGCCTTGGATACCATGGGCCTAATCAGGCACAAAGGTGGAATATAAATGTTGTAAATAAATAAGTTATCTCCTCCCCCTTGCTTTTACTTTGAACTGAATATCTGTAGAACTCAAAAGCTTGCACGTTGTTTCATGATGCACACTTTTAAAAATATTTTGGTTGGTTGTGTTAAAAAGTACTATACAATTTGTTTATGGAATTTGTCTGTGGGCCAAAGCAGCTATTTGCCTCTCCCCATACACACACTTCAACAAACATGGTTATATTTACATACATACATACATCCCCGAATGAAGTACAAATTGGCAAGCACTGACCTCTAGTGGAAATGAAAGAATTCAATTTTATTTTCTTTTAAATTGTGCTTTGCTTGTTGAAAGAAACAGCTTAAGGGTCTAACTTGACATTACTGGAAAACTGTATGAATCTCCCTCCTGCTGTGATGGAATTTCAAGATATTCCCTTATATTAGTGTGTTTATTAGAAGATCTTTCTTAAGGTAGCATGTTCAATTAGCCAGTTCAGCTAGTTGAGAGTGTTTGTATGAACCTGTTGGAGATGTTCCTTAGATTAAAGCTCTTTGAACTACTCCTCATTCCTCTGATTTCTATATTGGAACCCAGAAACATTACACTTGCTGAACCTAATAAAATAAATGAATGACTTTTAACCACCCTTGGAGAATTCTCCCTGTGAGCTAAACCCCCCAAGACTTCCCATTCTCCTGTCCTAAGCGGTTAAATTTCAGCCCTAACATTTTTAGGGGTATTCTTTTTTGTATTTTCCATATGTCCATATGTGTGTGTGTGTGTGAGTGAGTGAGTGTGTGTGCACCTGGAAGTCATGGTGACCTCTGGTGACTGACCCCTACTGGGGGCCTGGAGGATATTCAGAGTGGTGGCTGAATAAAGCCTGCCCCCACCTCCCAACTGCTGGTATCCCAAGAAGGTCTCCCATCCAAGTACTTGCCAGAGCCAACCATGCTTAGCTTCCGAGATCTGACAAGATCAGGTTTGTCTGGGCAATCCAGGTCAATTTCCGTCCTAACTTTGTTGGTCTTAAAAGTGCCACTGGACTCAGACCTTATTCTATTGCTTCAGACTGACACGGCTACCCACCTGAATATGTCAATGGCAAAGATTTTTATGGTGTCAGGTCACTCAAAGTGTGGGGAGGAAATATCGCAAATTAGAAGTTTATTTATTAGATGAAAACTAATTCTGATGATCCAATACAAATACAATGGCAGCCTTGTTGAAATTCCTAGGGCTAGTGTTGGAGGTCCCGGTATTTGTGCAAGTTCACAACTAATAGCAATGCACCAGTAGCTGGATCTGGTGCTAGTCTGGCCACTGATAAGCTGCTGTTATTTTATATAGTTTCTAATTTGTATGTGCTGCAACTTGAAATGCTTTCACGTATTTTGTAAATGATGTTAAACCTAAATTAGTTATTGATTCTATCCAGGCAAACTGTAAGAAATGTGCATAGCTTCTTATTTTACTGTGTCACATATTCTGATTTATACACTGTTTCTACTTTATTATAAACATTTGATAGAGCAAAAGCAGGGCTATATTGAAAGACATAAACAAGACATGGAAACTGACATTTTAACAACACGGACATATATCATAAATCTTTTCGCACAAGAGGGTGACTTTTCCACTAGCCACTGCTGCTTTAGGCTTCACTGTTGCTGAACAGCCCAGCAGTGGGAATAAATCTTGGCTTTGTGATGGAGAGACACAAGAAGCATGAAATATAATGGGGACCAGCTACAGAAGAGGGCCTGTGAATGGTTGCTTGTTGACTGATTGCAAATGGGTGGTAGTATTCCATCTATATATATAAAAGAAAGTTCCCTCACCATAAAATCAACGCCCAGGCCAAACCCCTGGACCTAGAAACACGAAATTCGGGGAAAGCGCTCCTACCATGGTGTAGATGCTCACTAAGAAGGGATTTTTAGAAATTCAACCCCTAAGGGGGTCAAAAGGGGGTAAAATGTGCTCCCCCATTGATTCCTATTTGGCTGCCAGGCTGCTGCCTGCTCGCCCCCCCACTCTCTGATTGGTCAGGTGCAGAGCTCAGTGTTCTGAGGTAAAAAAAACAGTTACAGGGGACTACAGAGAGCTAAGGAGTGGCCAACCGCCTGTGAGGTGAAGCAAAGCTGCTGGCCCAGCCTCCCTATGGCTTCAAACATGCTCCCCCCTCCTACACCTGACAGGCAGTTGCAGGGTGCTTAAAGCCACGAGGGAGCCCACCCCAGCAGTAACGCCTTAGTGATCCTGTCAGCCCCACCTCCACAGTGACGTCTAATACTCCTCCCCCCTCCCCCTCCTACACTGGACAGGCAGCTGCCTGTCAGGTGTAGGAGAGGAGGTGAGATGCTTACAGACGCCGGGGAGGTTTGCTCAGCAAGACTGCCTTAGCCCTGCTGCTGGCCCAGCCTTCCTGGGGCCTTTAAACATAATCCCCCCAACACCAGACAGGTGGGTGTCTGTCAGGTATAGGAGCAGGACCAGGGTACTTTAATCCATCAGGGACGCCACCCCAGCAGGATCACCTTAGTGATGCTGCTGGCCCACCCACTCTGATGGCTTCCAACACACTCCCCCCACCTCTTACACCTAACAGGTTATTGTCTGCCAGGTGCAGCAGCGGTTGCAGGGTGCTTAAAGCCATGAGGGAGCCCGCCCCAGCAGTCTACAGAGGGGTCCTTCAGTAGAGAGAGAGAAAGTATGTAAGTCTCACTCCATTTTTTACACTACCTTCTCCATTAGAATTCCTACAGCAAATGTTACATTTCAAACTTTACATCATCCGTATTATAACTGGATTTACAGAAGTTAAATACCGCAGTGAAGCACGTGTATCAGGCTAGTTTCATATATACCAGCCCATTTTCACATTCTCCCAGAGGTCTCAGTTTTGGGGTTCACACACTGGGAGATTCATTTCTCCAAAATTACAGACCAGTTAGGCTAATGTCTGTCTCAGGCAAATTAGTAGAAACCATAATCAAATATAAAATTACTAGCAGGCTCTAGAAAGATGTGATGTGTAACGAATGCATCGGCTGGAAGCAGGTTAAGTACATATTAGCAGTATGTAATAGAAAAGCACAAATGTGGAAGTAAAGTCTCATATACCTTATGTTATACAATAACTGGTGTCCAAGGTCACACAGTGTGGGCCAGAAAATGGAGCACACAGGTCTCTGTGGAGTAATTGCTAGAACTGGACAGTCTGCAAAGTCATTTTATGTTGGATGTCCCTGTCATTCAATGTGGTCATGGTCGCACTGTCCACCCTGTTACAGAACAGGCCTCAAGAGAAGTTGGGTTGAAAGCGAGTGGTTGTGACGAAAGTCTCAGTAGGTTATGTCAGAATGATGAAGAGGAGTATGGGCATGTGAGTGTTGTGAAACCTCTATAGTTTTCAGTGTTAAAAGACATCCTCTGGCCCAACTGTCCCCTAATTTTTCCTTTTTTTGTACACTTACCTGGCTTTGTCACATGTAGTGTGTGTCTTCTCACTTCTTACTTTGTCTTGTCTGATCTATATGGTTTTCTCAATGTCAAGTATAGTCTGTACAAAGTAAATCATTAGTTCATGTTAGCCAGTGAGGATGCATTTTGCAAATATGAGACACTGGGTTTTTTTGTCTAAACATCTCCTTCCTCTGCTCTGGCTGAAGTTTGTTCTAATTTTTCATTTTTTACACACTTAACTGGGTTTGTCACATGTAGTGTGTGTCTTGTTTACTGACACATTTCCCCCCTTTGAATGTTTGTCCATGTGTATCTGTCTCTGCCTATTTCCTTCCTTGGTCAAGGCTAAATCAAGACCACAAAAGTGAGGAACAACGCCTGGTTATAATTTCTACAGGAAGCCAAGATCTGACCTGGGTTCCTAGTTTTTTAAATCCTTTTTCACTTTAAATATGTATCCGGATGTCTGTATTTGCCTCTCTCTTCGTAATTGGTTTTCACACTCTGGATGTGGTTAAAGGATCCCCCCACTCACAGAGTTTATCTCAGTGTCGCACACTCTTTGTATTTTTTTAATGTATGTGTCATTCTCCACTTCAGCCAGTTGTTCCTGTACTCCTCCTGTTTGTGCGTGCATATGTAGATCTGTCTGTGACTGTGTCTGTATTCCTGTTTTGCAGCATGCCTCGGGTTTTTGGCTTTCTGTTTTCTGTGTGTCTGGTCCCATCCTCTATCTCTGCTTGTGTGTGTATCCACTGGCTTTTTTGTAATAACTTGGGCTGGTCCCCTTCCCCGTCATGCTGACAGCTGTTTACTTGATGGTTTTTTTCCCATTCTGGAAAGTATTGCCTCAGCAAATTTGGCTTGGAGGCTAAAGACTTTGTCCCCTGAGGGAGTCAATCGTCATCTGGCAAGGAGAGCGAAGACAGTAGCTGTGTTCACCGGAGCAAAGCAACCGTCTTCTGAGGAAAGTTTTGGCGGGTGCCACCTTTGTCGGCGGGACTCAGGCAACACAGCCAGTGGATAGGGACAGTTTCTGAGTGACACTGATTTAGAGGCATGTGGAATGTTCAGAAAGTGCCACCCCACTACTCATTTATATATAAGGAGAGATTAGGCATGTAAAGAAAGAAAACCTAAGGGGAAATCAGCATGGCTTATGCAAAGGGAAGTCCTGCCTAACAGAGATTTTCAAGTTCTTTAAGATGTCTCTGTATAGCTATATGGTGCAGCCTCCTTTGGCATACTGTGTGCAGTTCTGGTCACTATATCTCAAAAAGGACATTGCAGAGCTAGAAAAAGTACAGAAGAAAGCAATCAAGCTGATCAGGGAGTTGGTGCACTTTCCCTGTGATAAAAGGCTGAAGAGTCTGGGACTTTTCAGTCTGGAAAAGAGACTATTAACATGGTATGTGATAAACATGTATAAAATTATGTGTGCCTTTATAAAATTATGTATGAGGTAGAGAGAATGGACAGTGAACTTTTTCTCCCTCTCCCAAAATAATAGAACTTGGGGCCTCCAATTAATTTGATTGGCAGTAGATTCAGGACAGACAAGAGGGAATACTTCTTTATTCAGTGAGTGATTAAAATGTGGAATTTGCTGCCAGAGGTATAGTGATGGCCACAGGAATAGATGGCTTTAAAAGGGGATTGGACATAGAGGATATGTCTATCTGTGGCTACTAAAGGCAAACTCCATGATCAGAGGCAGTAAACCTCAGAATAATAGTGCCAGGAGGCAATATCGGGGAAGGCCTTAGCCTTCTATGCCTGTTGTTGGCTTTCCAGTGTAACTGGTTGGCTACTGTGGGAGACAGGATTATGGCTAAATGGGACACTAGTCTGATCCAGCAGGGCTCTTCTCATGTTCTTAATATGGCCATCAGAAGAATACTCACTCATTCCATATAAGGAATTGCATTACAATTCTGTCTCCAGTAATTCTTGTTTCAGTTCTCTGTGCATAGACTCTGGTCTTGCAAGGAAGCATGTGTCATGAATGCTTTGCCAGCCACAGCAATAAATCAAATGCAGTGGTCAATGATTATTATGAAAAATGGTTATTGCTCCAATCCCTTTGATGATGTATGGAGGGAGTTTACTTGAATTGTATCCAGCCAAATGGCTATTCTAGCTCTGATAGCAAGGCTTGAAACAGTACCTCACTGCTGGGTTCAGTCTCATTGGTAACAAGAAAGCAAGCTAACCATGAAAACTGGTTGAACCAGCAAGGCTCTCTGCTTAGCCCAGGGCTGAAGTATCCTGGAGGGCAAGAGGTCCCACCTGTTCCTGGACTTCATCTGGCCAGGCCTTGAATGAGTCCCAATCATGTGAACCACTGTGTGCACTTAGGCAGTAATCTGAGTCAGTAGCTGGAACATGAGCTGCCAGACTGGTTCTTCCTCACTGCTAAATTGCCTCCTCATGGGCCCACTGTTTCTGTCACTCATGCCAGGAGGGGGAAGAACTTGGGGGACTGGATGTCCAGGAACCAGCCCTACAAGGCAGATAACTGGCTGCCCTAGATTCTGAAATGTTGGCTTGGAGCTAAGCCTTCATGGGTAGGTCCAACTGAGGCCTTGGGATCCGGAGGCTCTGGGTCTGGAGAGGGTCCAGTGGTGTCAGATATCCCCTGAGCCTCCTGGTCTTCTCTCAGAATGGTCTCTAGCTCCACCTGGTCTTCTTCTGAGGAGTCTGCTTCGATGCAACCTCTTCTGGAGGCCACAACAAGTATAGAATTCCTACTAAGTTCTTCTCCTTCCTCACAATGTACTTGCTTTACTTATTTTTCTGCCTTACATGTTCATTGTGCTGTTCTGTCTTGGGGTTTTTCCAGCCTATAGTACTGGTCCTAGTTCTGCTAATCACTTGTAAAGATAGGATTGCTCAGGAAGCTAGCTGTACTTCACAACCTTCATGGGATGTAGAACTGCAAAATGTACTGGTCCATCACCATATTTATTTACCCAGAGTGGAAACTAGATTTCAGGTAATAATCTCATCTTTTCCTGCTTTTGTGTAAATTAATCACATGAACGAGAAATTCATTTTATGGTAGTCATTCTTAGAAATGCATGCATTTACTGGAAACACCTAAAATCAAAATGTTACAGAAACTCATACCTCAGAATTGTACAATTAGTAACTGTAACTTGATTTCTAAAATCTACCCAATTTTGACAAAACTAGAAAATACAAAACCTATGTCATATCAAAAGTGGTGGGAGCTTGACTGTGACTTAATGTTGGCTGAAAATGATTGGACACGAATCTGGAAATCTAAAACTTTTAAATCCTAGATTATGAGCATGAAGGTGCTATCATTTAAGATATTATCTCATTGGTATCAAACACCACAGGAATTATCACGAATCTTTACATTGTACTCTCAACTATGTTGGAAAGGATGTGGAAAGGCTGCACATTGTTGGTGGCAGTGTGAGAAATTATGAAGTTCTGGCTGACAATTTTGGACCAAATATACCTAATCACTTGCTATGTTATCCTTTTTACTCCGGCAGTGTTGTTTTTGAATTATTGGCAGGATGATAAACTCCTAAAACCAAGGAAAAGGCTGATTTTGCTTCTTCTAGTAGCGGCTAAAACATCAATAGCTGCCAAAATGCTTATATGCTCCAACACTATTGCTATGATACCGTATGATATGGGAGATGTTCATAATGGAAATAATTACCTATAGGGTGAACTAACTTACTTCCAACTCATCTCAGTCCGATTTTGTTGAAGTGTGGTCCATTACATTAAAATACTTGTTGCAGGTGGGAGTTATTCCCAAAAGCATGGAGTATTTAACTGTATTGTAGTGAGAACTATGCTATAAGCTATGGTTTCTGGTATTGCTTATTTCTCTTAATTTTCATTTGTGGAATATTGTTTTTGTTGAATTGTATTAAGTATGTTGTGATTATGTGTCAGATTCCAAATATGCCCGCAGGCTCAAAAAGTTGGGGACCACAGTATAGGGTATAATTACATTCTTCTTTATGAAGTCCATAATTCTTGAAAAGTCTTTTTCATCCGACTTTCAGAGTTCTGTTAGCCATAAACTGCTGCATATTCCACAGGGTGAATTAATGGCATACTTCATGAAGTGTGTATCTGTAATTTTCACCCAACTCTGGCTGGGTGAGATGTAATAATAATAATACTTTCCATTTATTAATCGCTTTCCCCAGTGGGCTCAAAGCGATGTACAGTTACTCAAATATAGACAAGGAACTAACAATGTTTGTAGGGGATAGGGAAGACAACATATATTCATTTTAATTGTACACGCCGACACTGCCCGGTGTAGAACGTCTATTCTGTATTATTTATAAAATGTTAAATAAAAATGTTATAGAAATGAAAATCAAGGTGATTTCAGGCAGGCTCTTGTTACAGGCAGTAGGAGGTACTTGATTTGCAGCAACTCTGTTAAGCAAGGAAACAGAACTTTCTCAGCCCGATCTAAAGTGCTTAGAATAGTCAATGAGAGTAGCATGATGATCTTATGCATATTTTCATGAAGTAAATCCCACTGAGTTCAGTGTGACTTACTTCCTTGTAAGTGCACTTCACACTGGAATTCTATTTGCCTTAAATCTAAACACTGATGATGTTAAGTTTATTTGCAACAATATTAATATCCAGGATGTGGTGCTAGTGTTTTACATTTTAAGTTATTGTCAAAGCACTATCTGAAATAGAACTGACGCTTACTTTACATTATGGGTACATTTGTACAAGGCCATTTTAAGGCACTGACTATGCACTTTCACTGGATTTACAGGGACCCTAGAGTGGCACCTAGTTACAAGTGCGTGCCCTGGTTTTTACATGACCAAAGGGATGGTGTGAGCACATCATTTTACTGACTCATGGATTTTGTTTTGGGGGGCCTTTGGCCATAATTCAAGGTGAGGAATAAGAGAAGTTTCCATGCAGGTGGAAGGAAGACAAATTAAGACTTTGGCTGTAAACTAATCTCTTATTTAGAGTGTGCGGACATAGAATCAGTGGGCCTCTTAGGCCAGCCTTCTGCTTCTTACAATAAATCACATGGTCTAAATATCTGGATCCCTCAGAGCCATGGTTTTTCCCATTCTAATGCAGAATGGGCACCTAGTTTGGCAAATATGTCAAGATCCTCAGGAGCCTATGAGACCATATGGGACTGTGCAGAAGCCATGGTTGTTATGATGTTCAGTGAGCATACAAAGCTGACAGCTGATGAACAGATATTGTTTCCAAGCTTCATGTTCTGTAAACAAAACAAAAGAAACAGGAGTGGAAAGAGGAATTCCTCGGGTCCTGACCAGTGTTCCCTCTAAGCTGAGTTAGTGTGAGCTAGCTCACAGTTTTTTACCCTCCAGCTCACACATTTTTGTCTTAGCTCAGGAAGGATGGCTCCAGAGCAAACTAATTGAAGCAGTTGCCAAATCACCTGGTCACAACTTTAATGCCGGTAGCTCACAAAGTAGAATTTTTGCTCACAGGACCCCACAGCTTAGAGGAAGCATTGGTCCCGACTCCCGACTCTTGTAATTTAGAAGCTTCTAGTGTCTGCAGTCCTTGTGTAGTGGACCAGCCAAGCTCAGCAGAGCAAACAGATGCTAAAGACTCCTTTGAGGAGGAGGAAGCCAACGGACCTGACCCCAACCCATGGTCAATGGCAGAGGTGCTGCAGGAGGAGGCAGTCTCTGAGGGGCCAGACACAGATCCTCAGCCAGGAACCAGCACACTGGCCCCTCAGCCCCCCAGCCCTGAGCTGGCAGCAGAGAGTCAGCTGCCGGTCAGTTCACACACACACCCCATCACCAAAGTCTCAGGAACATCATGGGAGGAAGATGGGGAGAGACCTTCAAGACAGAAGGTGCAGTGTCTGCCTAGCAGCACAGCACTGACCCAGCACCAACAGTAGCATGTCTCAATCAAAACCCTGGAGGCTGCATTCCATACAAGTTGAAATTTCTGAACCCTTTTTAACAACAGCCCTATATGCAGCAACACATTACAGGAGTGTAACCTAGATGTTAGTGAGATATGTAAAACCTAAGCCCCAAGGTTCATCCTTTTTTTGTACGATGGTAAAGCCAGAGCTGAGAAAAGGCACCCATAAGCAATTAAATACAACTTCAGTGATTCCTTGTTTCATGATTGATTTAGAATACTCCCATTAAATATTAAAATGTAAAGAGTGTAAAAAACCCCACAACCCAGCAATTATGCAATTAACTAGAGCATGGGGGGGGGGCGTGGTAGCTGAGCTTCCGGCTGGCTGCATCCCTTCAACGCTCCTGCTACTCCGACTGAAGAAGAAGAGTTTTGCTCTCCAAACAAAATCAACGCTGACACGAACTTCAATGCCAGGTATGGGAAAGACTAGAGGAAAGAAGGGAGCCAAGTCCCCCCCCCCAAAGACCTCCAAGGAAGATTAACACAGACTCTGAGGATTCAGAGCAGGAGATTTATCTGCGGAGGGGAATGGTGCCGGGAGGAAGCGAGCCTGATCAAAGCTACCAGATAAAGATTATGCATGCTTTGTCAGAGATAAAGAAATTAAGAGTGAAATAAAGACTCTGTGTGGTGATGTTGGGCAATTAAAGAAAGAGTTTGGACAGTTAAAACAAATAATTGAACCAATAAATAAGAACCTGGACGATCTCACCGCTGCATTAAAGTCAACGGAAAGGAAGACTGAAGCTGCACATCAGACAGTTAGGAATGTAGCAGATGAGATGAAAGAGATGAAAGAGTTTCAGGCATAGACGAAAAATAAAATCATACTACAGGAAACTAAATTAAGAGAAAGGAAAGCCAAACTAAGAGGAGTCTCAACAAGTTTCAGTACAGCAGGAAACCTCACTGCTTCTTTAAATAAATGGCTGCAACAGATTCCCCTCACAGCTGGGGAAGCAGGGACTTCTGAAGAGATCATTACCTCAGCCTTCAGGCTGAACGTTTCTAAAAGAGCTCCTGCAGAAGCCTCCCCAGACATTGCAATCGAATTTAAAGAGGTACAAACAAAAAACAAACTTTTTAAAATTGCAAGGCAAAAGCAGGGTCTACCTCTTGAGGATACCATCATTTTTCTATATGCCGACATTCCAACGGAGGTTCTCATAGCAAGACGCAGACTACGAGAAACAGAGAAAGCGTTGAGAAACAATGAAATTCAGTATAGATGGCATACACTCGGGCATCTAGTGGTCAATCTAAATGGGAAAACTTTCACCGCTTATAATGAGCCCACAGGCAAAAAACATTTGGACACAGTTACTAAGCAAACAGATGGAGGAGTTTGAAGAAGACAGTGGGTCTTGGGACTTGACAATGGCATATTAAGTTAGGTGGAGAGCAATTAACATTAATAAAAATAAGTTGGGAACGTAGAATTAGATACAAGGTGTAACTATTAGAAAGGAGGAAATAATATAGGAGTTGAAGTATTATAACAGGGGCATAGCAAGGAGGTGAAGGGTGTGCTCCCCCAAAGACCTCTGGTGAAATGGTGGAGGTTACACTCCTGCGGTAGGGATTCTCCCTACAGCACCCAGTATCGGAGGCAACCCCGTCCAGCTTTCTTTTCTAGGAACTGAAGAAGACATAAGAAGAATATAATAGAATATGATATAGAGGAAGTTGCATGGTGGTATTATAAGCGGGTAATATAAGGAAATAAGAAAAAGATGAGGGTATAAACAAGATTGGGATTAAGATATAAACAGGCGATATGCCACCTCAATGGTTGTTTCTTTGTTTGTTTGTTTAGTTTCAAAAGGAGTATAATATATTTGGAAAGAAATATCTGTATGAAATTGTAATATATATTCAATAAATAATAATAATAACAATAACAATAACAATACAAAACTAGAGCATTTAAAATACAAAGCAGCAACATTAACTAAAAATTAAACCAATGCAGCAATAAACAAATAAATCAGCCAAGGAGCAACATCAGAGCAACTTCTAGCAGTTTACAAAATTCACTTAAAATTGGGGCGGGGTTTTTTTTCTTAATCAGACATCTGAAGGGGAAGAATGAGGACACCAAACAAATAGTGTGGACATGTACAACAGAGTCTCAGCAGATGATGCGTAGAAGTGGCCCTCTATCCTTTGCAGTCCCTGGATGTTTGAAAACAAGATGAATTTCTTGTGGGATTACTTTTAGGGACCCACATCTGGTGCAAGAGATTCATGGTCAGCCCTCAAATTTTAATTTTAAAACAGTTGTAGGAGACTGTAAATTTGGGCCAGTAGCTCTAGGTAAGGAAAGGGTTAACATATTCCCACTCTGTTTTCCTGATCCAGATCATCACCCCCAGCTGCTGGTTCCCCCACTGGAGGAAAACAATACAGCTATTATTCTGCTGTAAGGACGATTGCAGCTTGGCCGGGGTGGGGAGGCTGTTTAGATGGGGGAAACATCATGGTTGAAACCTCCCCTTCCCTAGTGCTGCTGCTGAGATGAAATTCACAACTATGCATGGCAATTTTAAAGTAAAAGGGAAAAATTAAAGCCTATTCTATTAGGGATCTCACTTGTACATTGGCCTTTTAGTACATATTTAGTTGTATCAAAGCTGGTTAGGTGTGTTTGTTCTCATTTTTATGGTCCTTTAGTTAATCATATTAAAATTAACCTACCTTACAGGATTGTTGCGAAGATCAAAGAGGGAGAATCATGTGTTATGTTCTGAGCTCTTTGCAGGATGGGCAGGATAAAGATGTAATGGATACATAGTTCCCATTGCTGACAAAAGAATGCCAGAATTTAATCCCTTTATCTGCTATAATGATTTGCCGCTAGAATTTATATATGGCTTTGCTTACTTAAGGTGATCTTTAGGAGTAGCTACTTATTATTTCAAAATGTTCCTAAAGATTATCCAAATTCAAGTCTTTTATTTATTCAGAATAAAACTTTCCATGTTCAGGCATGTCCCATGAGTATAGTAAACTTGATATCTTTTTCTGTCTTTTGCCAACATCTTGCAGATGTACATTATGTCCCTTTCTTTTTATAGGAAATAATTCTAGGCTAGCTTAACATTCAAGCACACTTTCATTACTGGGACATTTGTTTATGAGCCCTGTCTTCTAACTTTCAAAACCTTTCCTTGCCTTACTGTTTAAGTGGGTGTTTATGGGATATGAGACTTTTAAAAGTCACCCTGGGCATTTTATCAAGGAGAGCACCAGCATTACTGCCATTTATAAAAGCAGCTCTTGTAGCATATATAGCAAGAGAAAGTCCAATTTTCAGCACCAATCCATTCATCAGATCACCTCATTTACACATATGTAGTAATTCTTGACATGTGACTTATTTTTATTGATGTCGTACCTAGAAGGCCTTTTACGATAAGCAGGTATACAATACTGCATAAACACTTTATCCTTGCATCAGACCTTTTCTCAGCTCTGGCTCTACCACCGTACATAAATTATTATTAAAGACAGAAAAAGATATCAAGTTTACTATACTCATGGGACATGCCTGAACATGGAAAGTTTTATTCTGAATAAATAAAAGACTTGAATTTGGATAATCTTTAGGAACATTTTGAAATAATAAGTAGCTACTCCTAAAGATCAACTTAAGTAAGCAAAGCCATATATATAAATTCTAGCGGCGAATCATTGACTCCTTCCAGTTTATTTTATAACTCCTAAAGGGTGATTGAATCAGACTTACCACTGATTCTACTCTAGTTTTACTTCCCACATTATTAAATTAACCACTATAAACTTCAGGATGGGAATTTGGGCTTCCTCTCTAAAAGTCAGCATAAAGAGACAATGAGCCCCCCGGTGTGCTGCTGTTACGGGACTAATTAATTTTACATCCTCCCTCATGCATAATTATACAAGTTGCACTGTAGTTACCAGGCTTTACCACTCAGGGGCTCCAATCCTCCCCATGTTTTATGCCAGGATACATTAATGTTTGAATCCAACAGGAACATTATTATATTTAGAAAACATTTTCTATATAGAATCAGAAAGCATTATAACAGTTATATGCATAAAACAAAACATTATAGCTGAACTTCTTTCCCTGGCCTAGGCTTCAATTAGTAGTATCACATAGTTTATGTACTTTTTATTGCATAGGCTATAAATCCATATTTATTATTTAAACCTGGATCAGACTTAGTTCTAAGACTTATAATAATATAATACATTTTGAATGTTCAAAATGCTAAGTACTTATTATAACAGCAAAATATATACTGGTCCTTGCTTATCTTTTAACTTCCTAAAGATAATCTGCAGTCTTTCTTTTTTCTTTTTAAAAATCTCTTAATTTAATTTGTACTCTTCAGTCTACAATATTGAACCTCAAGATTTCTAGGCATTATATACATTTTCATGAGTACTATGATGGGGTTCAACGAACAGTACAAACCTCTGAGTGATGTTCAGCTCATGTAGAAGGAAAACGCAGACCACACAACAGTTATTAAGAGAGCTTTGAAGATTAATTGTCCTTGGATAACAATAGCAAAAATAGGTGTGCAATGCTAAGTAGAGTTAGATCCTTCTAAGACTGTTGTCTTCAATTGACTTATAACACTGTAAGGTCTGCTTAGGTCTGCACTGTTAGACATACAGAATATGAAATACTAACTAATATGAAATACTAACTAATATGAAATAACTAACTAAGAAACCAATATCCCTGTTGAGTCTTGTTGGAACAAACACTTGTTGGAACAAAAACCTCCCCAGGACTCAACAGGGATATCTCATTACATATGCTAACCCATTCAGTCCTCACATATGTATTCTCAACAAGAAGGACTATACATCCTCTGTATCCTGTCCTTATATATAATTGAGTTTTCATCCCACAACGTTCTATGTGCACCAAAATAGGTTGGCCCATTGAACTGCCCATCAGAAGCTGTGCCTGGGTCCCGCCCACAGAGCCAACAATCCCAACACTCCCTTTACCTCAACGGCAGCCGAGCGACCATTGAGCCATTAGGAGAAGATCAGCGATGAGCAGCCGTGCTGTTTGCTTGCTGACCCTATGTCCTTGCAGCAGGTAGGGTCTATCATTCAAACCCCCCAGCTGGCTTCTGAGGTGACTGGGAGACCAAACCCCCTTTGTGCTGCCTTCAAACCCTCCAAGCCCCCCCACACACACGGTGAGCCGAACAGACGGGAGAAGAGAAGGCCTCCAAGCCCCCCCGCGCCACCTTCTCCTGCCTGCCCGGTGAGCCGAACAGACGGGAGAAGAGAAGGCCTCCAAGCCCCCTCGCGCCACCTTCTCCTGCCTGCCCGAAGAGCCGGACGGACGGGAGAAGGCCTCCAAGGCCCCCCCGCCACCATCTCCCACTCGCCTGAGAGCCGAGAGGACGGGAGAAGAACTCCAAGCCTCCCCGTGCCACCTTCTCTTGCCCGCCCGGACAGCCGGATGGACGGGAGAAGGCCTCCAAGCCCCCCCATGCCACCTTCTCCCGCCCGCCCGGAGAGCCAGATGGATGTGAAAAGGCCTCCAAGCCCCCCCCACACCACCTTCTCCCGCCCACCTGGAGAGCCGGATGGATGGGAGAAGGCCTCCAAACCCCCCCATGCCACTTTTCCCGCCCGCCTGACGAGCTGGATGGGTGGGAGAAGCCTTCCAAGGCCACCCCCCTGCGCCACCTTCTCAACCCACCCCCTTCCACTATTTTGGTAGACCTGGCCTCTGGATACCAGGTCTACCCACCCCCTTCCCCTTCCGCATCTCGAGAACAGGTCTCCCCATGTCACAACAGAGCCAGGGGGGCGGGCAGAGAAGGAGAGTTTACAGTTCAGTCCGTGAATCAAAGCCAGAAAGATCAAAAACAAGCAGAGTCAGCATCCCAATACACAAAGCCAAGCAGTAGTCAGAGCGTTACCAAGGGTCAGAGTCCAGAGAAGTGAGTGTCGGATGTCAGGGTGCAGAGCCGAGGATCAATAGCCAGAGAGTCGTCAAAACTCGGACGGGATTCAGGAACAGGGAAGTCAGTCAGTATGGGATCTCAGGAACAGCGTCCAAGGTGCAGAGCTTCTGGTCTGAAGGACTAGTTTGCCAGCACGATTTGCTAGCAGTTAGTGACCTGGGTCGTTAACTCATTAGCACTGCTACTCCAAAAAGAATGTGGCCTGATCCAACATTGGCGTCTCTTATGTTCTTATGTTCCCAGGTGCTGGATCGGGGGCAGGCATGACAACCCTCCCCCTTCCACTATATTGGTAGATCTGCCCTCTGGAGGTCTACCCACCCCCTTCCACAGAATGTGATTGAACTCAGTGCCATTTTGTAATAAAAATGTTTATCGGCAACCAAAAGGATTTTCAGGATTTACTAAAGTTTACCCAGATCAGATTCTCACAAAGCCTCCTTTCACTTAACACATTGCATGGCCTGAAACACAAAATATACAAGCAAGCATGATTTGCGAAACCCTCCACCAAAGAGACATCCTTTCCACATAAAATTCTATTGTTTAAGTAATAATGAAAGCGAGTAATAATGTGTAATAATGTGTGGAAATCATACAATACTGGAAGTCTTTATCTTATTACAGAGGGCCCTTTTTCTTAAATTACTTCTTAAATTTAAAAAATATGAAATTCAGCACAGTTAGTAAGCATTATTGTATTATTAATTATTATAGAAAGCTTTCTGAAACATACTTAAGATCTCTCCATTAAGTTGTACTTCCTGATGATCCAAATATATTTATTTGAATATGTGCACATCACTGCCTTTTTAATTACAATAACATTAAACATCTACAAAAATGGAATTTTAGCTCTCTGCTGAATGCAAAAAGATCTTTTTCTGTGGCCTTGGGCCAAACCACAGTTTTCTCAGAAATACTGTTGATCTAAAAAGAATATGGGGCACCAAAATGCCAGGAAAGGGGGGGGGTACTCTTTTTCAGTAGCATTTTCCCACTCAGAAATACCCCTTTGGCATTTTCAGTCCCCATAAAAGAAAAAAGCTGGGCACCATCTAGGTACCTATTTTTGTCCTGTTCTCTGGGAAGAATGATTATTTTTGAGACAGACTAAAAGAAGAGGGATACTACATGAGAGGTTCATGAGAGACACAACTAAACAAGTAACCTGTCAATATTCTATGGAATTCAGTCAAGCCTAAGCAAGATGTTGTGTAGAATCATAGAATCACAGAGTTGGAAGGAGCCATACAAGCCATCTAGTCCAACCCCCTGCTCAATGCAGGATCAGCCTGGAGCATCCCTGACAAGTGTTTGTCCAGCCACTGCTTAAAGACTGCCAGTGAGAGGGAGCAAACCACCTCCCTAGGCAGCGGATTCCACTGTTGCACAACTCTAACTGTAAAAAAGTTTTTCCTAATATCCAGCCAGTATCTTGCCACCCTTAATTTAAACCCATTATTGTGAGTCCTATCCTCCGCTGCTAACAAGAACAGCTCTCTGCCCTCCTCCAAGTGACAGCCCTTCGAATACTTAAAGAGAGCAATCATCTCCCCCCTCAACCTCCTCTTCTCCAGACTGAACATTCCAAGACCCTCAGCCTTTCCTCATAGGGCTTGGTCTCCAGGCCCCTGATCATCCTCATTGCTCTCATCTGCACCCATTCCATTCTGTCCACATCCTTTTTGAAGTGAGGCCTCCAGAACTACACACAATACTCCAGGCGCGGCCCGACCAATGCAGTGTACAGCATACATATACAATTCAGTGTAAGTGAAATGCACTGGAACCTCAAGAAGAATGTTGTCATGCCAAGATTAATTACATTGCTCTGTAGTAGTAAAAGTTTCAGAAAGAACTCATCCATCAAGTTCTGGATAAGTGGAATGTCTTGTTACTTAGCAAGACATCATGTACTTTCAAAGACAAAGTTGTCAGTAGTAGTATATCCCATAAAAGACCCATACCCAAAGTATATAAAAGACCAACAATTTTAAATCAGTACATGAAACTGTTCCAGGAGACACTTAAGGAAGCAGTGCTGTGCCCTCTCCTGAAAAATCCATCTCTGGATCTGGCCAAATTAGCCAACTATTGGCCGGTTTCCAACCTACCCTACCTGGGCAAGATAATAGAGAGGGCAGTGGCAAGTCAGTTACAGCACTTTTTGGATGATGATTCCATATTAGACCCCTTCCAGTCCAGTTTTCGCCTGGGTCATGGGACAGACCTCCGAAGGCATCTGGATCAAGGTGGATTGGCAGTGCTGTTGTTGTTAGGCCTGCTGGCTGCATTTGACACGGTTGACCATCAGCTACTGACCCCCCACCTTGCCGACATTGGAATCCAGGGACTAGGCTTGCAGTGGCTTGTTTCCTTTCTCCAAGGCTGGGTTCAAAGAGTGGCGCTAGAGGATCAGCTGTCCCGAAGGCATCCACTGGAATGTGGAGTGCCTCAAGGGGCAGTGTTGTCCCCGATGCTTTTTAACATCTATATGCGTCCTCTTGCCCAGATTGCCCAGAGAGGCATGGACTGGGTTGTCACCAGTACGTGAATGACACCCAGCTCTATCTGTTGTTGGGCAGTCAGTCCGACTCCAAACCAGAAGACCTAGACCAGGCACTACAAGCCGTGGCTGGTTGGCTTAGGCTGAGCCGGCTGAAATTGAATCTGATGGAGATGGAGATCCTGTGCCTGAGCCGGAGTGGTCCGAGGGTAGCGATCCCGCTCCTGACCTTCGGTGGGGCGCCACTGGTGCTAGCACCAGAGGTTAGGAGTCTGGAAGTGCTCCTAGATGCCTCCTTAACACTGGAGGCCCAGGTAGCAGCCACTGCCAAGTCGGCCTTTTATCATCTCAGGTTGATTAGGCAGCCGGTTGCATTCGAGGAACTGTAATGCCCTCTACATGGGACTGCCCTTGTCTTAAATCTGGAAGCTGCAGGTGGTGCAAAATGCCGCGGCCAGGTTACTGATGGGACTTCCTACTTGGGAGCACATCCAACCTGTGCTAAAGACATTGCACTGGCTGCCTATAGCATACTGGATTCGGTTCAAGGTGCTGGTTATTACCTTTAAAGCCCTTTATGGCCAGGGACCTGCATACCTGAGGGACCGCCTTTCCCCATATATACCCCAGAGAGTGCTGCGATCTGGGACCCAGAATCAGCTGGCCCTCCCGAATATCAAGGATGGCAGGCTAGCAACAACCAGAACCAGGGCTTTCTCGGTGGTGGCTCCACTCTGGTGGAATGAGCTCCCAGAGGAGATCAGGGCCCTGCGAGACCTGTTGCAGTTCTGGAGGGCATGTAAAGTGGAGCTCATCCACCAGGCCTTTGGAGCCACTACCACTATTGACAACTGACAGCCTGTGATGAGAAAGCCCTGATCCCCTGGGTCTTCCAATTACCGCCTGAGCTAATCACCCAGGACAACTGAAGAAGACCAATGAGCTGACTGTAAGTTGAGGAAACTAAGTACTAGCACTTTATTATATTATTATATTTATGGTTTTACGAACTCTTGTGTATTAATGAATGTTATGTTTTATATTATATGGTTTTATGTAAGCTGCCCGGAGCCACCCTCAGCTGGGAGGGCCAAATAAAAATCAAATAAATAAATAATATGTTTTACAGTATACCTGTGATTAACCATCAAATATGGGTATGTATGTTTTTGTGTCTATGACATACCACAGCTATAATAGGTAATGGTATGATCTTATTGCATAGTTTCAGTGAACTACTGTGTCAGGTCCTTAAAAAGTAATCACTTCCAACCTCCTTGCCAAAATCTGCATAATTACTTAAGTTGCAACACGCACAATTGCACTTACAGCATGCCACAAACAAAAAGTAGCACAACATAAGTACACCGTGTCAGTGTTGGTGGGTACCCACAGGGGCTGGTGGAGTGGAGGGCAGGGTGGTCAATATTAAGTGGAGCAAGAATCTACACATCTTGTGAGATGTTACCCACCATAGCAGTTCTAGGCTGTCACCCGCTAGAGTATCTGGTGAGGACAGTGGGGAGGCAGGCAGGAGGGGGCTGGTGGCAGCCTTTGGCCATTATAGGGATGCCAGGCCTGTGCCTGCAAATTCCAGGAGTTGCGGGGGGCACCCAAGAAGGGGAAGTGTCATGGTTCTTGTGAGATTACTTACGGATGTGACATCACACACATGGCTCTTTAGGAGTTTCTGCAAGACCATAGAAAGAGGTAAAGACCATAGAGGTTTTTTGGGCAGGATGTTGTTTCCCCCCAATTTTTCTCCCACAACTCACTTGATCGAGCCAATTGAGGATAGGGACCTAGCTCATTTGACTTAATAGGCCAGCCTCCACTGCACTATACGCAGTTGTCTTCAGATATAAATATTCTCAAAGTGAAAGGAGGCAGAGTTCTCTATTTAGCATCTCTGACTCTATAGCTGGTTGGTCAGAATCATGCCAAAAGGCCATAACCATCCAACTATTACCGAGAGGTAACCCGTCTGCCAGCAATAGAAAAGCTGATATGTAACTCACAGTTCACATACCTTTTAGTTGCTAAGCAGCTCACCCAAGGCCAAAAAGAAGATGGAAGAAGCTGAGACTCTATGGGAAAATAAAGTGCTGGAATAGATTACTATTACTATTACATGAAGCTACAATGTCTTCTGAAAGTGCCAGGTCTCTCAACTTCCCTACCCTGTTCTGAGGCCTCCCTTCTGTGTTGCCCACTGTCCAGTATCTGGTTACCACAGGGACATCTTACTGTCTTGTGTGCCACTAAGGGAGTAGCCACTAGCCAACTGCCTGCCCCTCCCCTTCTTCTTCCTGGTGCTTCTTTTAACATACCCAGAGTGATGGATATCTAATGTGGTACAGAGAACCGCTACCAGCATTAAAGCTTTTATAAAAAACAAAGTGTACACAGACATACTCTCAACACAGTACTAGAATGAGCAAGGGATTCAAATGAAAAGGATAAAACACAGTTCCTCTGTCCCTCCCTCTGTACATGCCTTAGAGTATCTTAGTATAAGACAGGCTCCTTAGCATTACAAGTTAAAGTTTTTCTAAAGGATTCCTATTACCTTGAAGCATCTGCTTGGGTATACATGCCAGCACACACCAATGGCTGCCTCCTACTGACTTCAAGCCTGATGGAATCAGCATGAAAGAGATCCTCCTTCTCACTCCCAGGAGTTTTATTCTCTCTCTTTTTCCTCCCACTGACCAGGTCAGGCCAAGTCAAATAATCTTTTCCTGAAGTTTCCAGGAAATTTTTCCTGAAGTCTTTCTAGCACCTTAAATCCTCCAAATCTCTGTTCCCTGACTATTCCATTGTCTCTCACTAGACCTATTAGCATTTCTAAAAAAGCAGCTGGGATGGGGCTGGAAAGCAACTGAATTGATTTTCCTCTTCCTGTCTGTTCTCTGCCAAGAGAGAGAAAAACTTTTCAAAATTCAAGAGGAAGATTTTGCTCACTTCAAACCTCCAAAGAAAAATGTACTTCTTCACATTAGATATAACCCTCTGCTAAGTATTTACAGATGCTGACTACTACTATAGAATCACTGGAGGTCCACAGTGCCTATCAAATACATGTTGTGGAGAA
>NW_015160225.1:596617-603240 GCF_001447785.1 Gekko japonicus | reverse complement strand
GTCATCTGCATACAGTCCTAAAAATTTATTTAATTGAACGTATGTGCTTAGGATGGGCCATATCGACAGCTGTACCATCAAAATTATTTTAAAAGTTTGTGCCATAATAGCATTGCAGCAATATTATATGGCTCTCACAATCAGATGTGTGGGTGCAAAGATTTAGGATCAAAATTCCTGTAAATTCCTTTATTTGAAATTGTGTATAACAACTAACTGGGGTAGGGGGGAGGCAGAGTGTGCATAAAATAAACTGTTTGCTGCCTTGAGAGGCAGACTGATTTCTCTCCCCTCAAGAGAACTGTCTCCTGTGATTCCTTCATGAGTGTGCCAAAAGTTATGGGGGTGGGGGACAAACAAGTGTTTTCTTATTGTTATTTTGATAAATTTTCTGAGTTCTTGGTTGCTATATTGTTGTGTTTGCAAGGACAAGAAATTTCCACTAAGACCTTTTGAAATTGCCTGTCAGTCTCAAATGATGATTATATAGTTAAGAATTATTAGTGCTCAAGAGGAACATTTTAACCAGCTGCAAACTATAATCAAGCTTCAGATCTTCTTCCGCTGCCTGTGTATTTTATTTGACATTTGGTTGAGAGGACTTCAGATGAAAGATATCATTCATGATACAATCTCGTTAAACAAACTATGCAGTGTTTGAACCTAAATAAAATTGTTTGCCTCCCTCCCATGCCTTTTCCCTGTTTCATAAACATTGTTCTAAAAGACAACTGAGATGAGTCTGTTAGAACTGGATGTTTATTTACATATTTATTGAGACCATTTCTATGCCACCTCTCCAGACCTGTTCAAGGTAGCTCACATCTAAAACAATAGAACAAAACCAAGTGAACAGGAGGGGAAAAAATTAAATCATACCTACTTACTTTCATCCCCTGTTCTTAGACCAAGGTCTTGAACAATAAAACTAAAAAACTTTAATAAAACCTTTGTCGAAAAACACCTCCCTTTGTCACTTCTCTGCAGCCTCTAGAAATCAAGCAAATAAATATATTTTGAATCAGAATTCTGAAAGAGGAATTGAACTTTTTTCTCTAATGTCAGTAGGGGAAGCATAGTCCATTTATCAAGGGATGGCATAATCCATTTTATTCTAAACTGGAGCACATAAGGACACCACAGAAGAATATGTACAAGGAAGTCCACTGACTGGAGGGGGCAGGGACATAACTGATCTGAAAAAGGAATCCTTAGCAGATGACCCAGCAATATCATTGAAAAAGGGCAGTTGAATTGTGAATACATAAAAGTCCTACATGACTTTAGGCTAACCAAGGAATCTAAATAAGAAGGGAGTTTACCCTTAGATGGAATGCCCAAAGCAAGCGGAGAACATGTCCTCTGAGCATCAAAATGGGTATAGCTCTTATCTCTGGCATAAATCAATTTGGCCACGTGTTTTTTGCATTGAAGACCTACAACACCTCCTAGAACTAACACCAAAAAAGATGTCCTTATCATCATAGGGGACTGGAATGCTAAAGTAGGAAGTCAAAAGGTAACCGGAATAACGGACAAGTTTGGCCTTGGAGAACAAAATGAAGCTGGGCAAAGGCTAACAGAGTTTTGTCAAGAGAACACACTGGTCATAGCCAACACCCTCTTCCAACAACCTAAGAGGCAACTCTACACATGGACATCACCAGGTGGACAACATCGAAATCAGATTGATTATTTAATTTGCAGTCAAAGATGGAGAAGCTCCATACAGTCAGTAAAAACAAGACCTGGAGCTGACTGTGGCTTAGATCCCTTATGAATATATCATGGAGGTAAAGAATAGATTTAAGGAACAAGATTTGATAGACAGAGTGCCTGAAGAACTATGGACGGAGGTTCGTGACATTGTACAGGAGGCACCAACTGTCTGATGAGGCTTTACAAATAGCAGAGGAAAGAAAGAAAGTGAAAGGCAAAGGTGAAAAGGAAAGATTTACCCAACTGAATGCAAATTTCCAGAGAACAGCAAGGAGAGCCTTCCTGAATGAACAATGCAAAGTAATAGAGGAAAGCAGAATGGGAAGGATTAGAGATCTCTTCAAGAAAATTGGAGAAATCAAGGGAACGTTTTGTGCAAAGCTGGCCATGATAAAGGACAAAAACAGTAGGCAGAAGAGATTAGGAAGAGGTGGCAATACACAGAAGAAGTATACAAGAAGGATCGTAATGAACCCAACAACCATGACAGTGTGATCGCTGACCTCAAGCCAGACATCTTGGAGTGCGAAGTCAAGTGGGCCTTAGAAAGCATTACCAACAACAAAGCTAGTGGAGATGACTGTATCCCAGCTGAGCTATTCAAAGTCTTAAAAGATGATGCTGTTAAAGTGCTGCACTCCATATGCCAGCAAATTTGGAAAATGCAACAGTGGCCACAGGATTGGAAAAGGTCAGTTTACATTCCAATCCCAAAGAAGGGCAGTGCCAAGGAATGTTCAAACTATCACACAATTGCACTCATTTCGCACGCTAGCAAGGTCATGCACAAGATCCTACAAGCTAGACTTCAGCAGTACATGGGTAGAGAACTGCCAGAAGTACAAGCTGGGTTTCAAAGAGGTAGAGGAACTAGAGATCAAATTGCCAACATTCGCTAGATTATGTAGAAAGTAAGGGAGTACCATAAAAACATCTACTTCTGCTTCATTGACTATGCTAAAGCCTTTGATTGTGTGGAGTCTGTGGACCACAACAAACTGTGACAAGTCCTTAAAGAGATGGGAATACCAGATCGCCTCACATGTCTCCTGAGAAACCTGTCTATCGGTCAAGAAGTGACACTTAGAACCGGACATGGAACAACTGATTGGTTTAGAATAGGAAAAGGAGTACGGCAAGGATGTATATTGTCACGTTGCTTATTTAATTTATATGCATCATACGAAATGCCAGCCTAGATGCATCACAAGCCAGAATTAAGATTGGTGGGGAAAACATCAACGTCAGATAAGCAGACGATACCACTCTAATGGCAGAAAGTGAAGAGGACCTAAAGAGCCTCTTACTCAGGGTGAAAGAGGAGAGCTCAAAAGCTGGCTTGAAACTCAACACCAAAAAAACTAAGATCATGGCATCCAGCCCCATCACTCCTTGGCAAATAGAAAGGGAAGTCAGGGAAGCAGTGACAGACTTCACCTTCCTGGGATCCAAGATAATTGCAGACGGTGACTGCAGCCATGAAATTAAAAGACACCTGCTCCTTGGGAGGAAAGCGATGGCAGACCTAGACAGCATAATAAAAAGTAGAGACATCACCCTGCCAACAACAGTCCGCATAGTCAAAGAGATGGTGTTCCCAGTAGTAATGTATGGCTGTGAGAGTTGGACCATAAGGAAGGCTGAGCACCAAAGAACAGATGCTTTCAAATTATGGTGCTGGAGAGGACTCTTGAGAGTCCCTTGGAGTACAAGGAGATCAAATAGTCATTCCTAAAGGAAATCAAAGCTGACTGTTCCCTGGAAGGACAGATACTGAAGCTGAAGCTCAAATACTTTGGCCACCAAATGAGAAGGGAGCACTCACTGGAGAAGACCCTGATGCTGGGGAAGGTTGAAGGTAACAGAAGAAGGGGACAGCAAAGGATGAGATGGTTAGACAGTGTTACTGATGCAAAGAACATGAAATTGAGCAAATTCCAGAGGACGGCAGAAAACAGGAGGGCCTGGCGTGATGTGGTCCATGGGGTCACGAAGAGTCAGACTTGACTGTGTGACTGAACAACATTTTTGCATTGATTTATAGAGGAAGAAAATAGATCATCCACTTTAAGATTTACAAGAGATAACTTGTAATAACACTGGGAAAGACCTTCTGTTATCTTGAGAGACTGGTCCACCCAGACTCGGCTTTCATATTTGAAAGATACCCAAAAAAGATGCAATGAGCGTATGATACTATCGGTGCTTTATTGAAACATGAATGAGCAAGGTGATATACAAGATAACCAGTCAAAACAAAGAATGTTTACAACGTTCCTGCAGCTGCTGTAGATTCTGAACAAAAGCAGATGAACTCCTGGGCCATATGATATGGGGCACCTCTGTACAGTTCTTGGAAAAACCAGAGAAGTCCAGAGAGCTAAAGTCAGTGCTGACTCTCAAAACAACTACAAAGCAAGCAAGGAATCAGCCAAGCACCTGTCTGCTAATGATTCACACTGGGTGATTCTGCATTGGCTTTTCCCTCCGTTGTTGTAGCAAACCCACATTGGAACAGAAATTCCCCTCTGCTTTGCATGTTGCTTCTGCCTTCTTTGATCATCGAATTTTATGGTATCCTCTACAGTACATGCCTCTTTCACTTTCTTTGATCATCAGCTTTTATGGTACCTTCTGCATAGACGTATGGCCTTTCAGGGGTGACTTTGCAGTCAGTACAGTGTTGGCCCGGGGTGTTTGAATGTGGTTTTGAGCGGCACCTTTTCCTCAGTGTTGAGAAAATGTGGAGTGAATGCCAGATGCAGAACCAGTCTGGGTCAGTGTTTATAGCCCTCCTTATCCAAACTATGCACTAGCAGCATAGTCTCAAGCACAGCTCTATCTCTAAACTAGCCATGAATGTGCCTCGTTGTGCACCGGTGAGGCTGCAGATTGTGTGTGTTCATGAGATCGTGGAAAGGACAAGGCATATGCCGTCATGGAACCTGTGAACAATTCACTGTGCATCCTTGCCGAGACAATGGTCTTCCATGTGTATCCCCACTACTGACCTTTCCTGAGACCCAAGAGAACTGATTCTGATTTGAACAGTCTGGCTTGATTTAAAAAAAAAGTATAATGGGTTCAGAAGTTCAAGAGTCTATTTGTCCACAAAATAATTTTAAGGTGCAACATTCACAACCTTTCAATTAAAAAGTTTGAAAAGTGACAAATCCTGTTTAGCACTTTCTACCAAGTCATGACTTACATGTCTAAAACACCACAACATAGTTTCCATATCAATTCATGTGACCTCAAACACCATACTTTTTGACAGAGCCAATCTCACGCTGAGCTAGAAATCATTATATCATAAAGTGATGCATTGCTGAGTTACAAGGTGGAATGGGGGGGGGGGGGGAAGTGCTATACTGAATCTCAATGCTCTCCCCTCCTCAATATATCCCCACTTAACTGACTGCTGTCTTAAAAGCCAGAGTCAGGCCCTGTTCATACGAGGCGTTTTGGGCCGGGAGGGGGACAGAATGGGGGCGGAGCAAACGGGCGCAATCCCACGGCAACATCTGGGAATCGTTGCCTGCCCGTCCCTGTTCCGTCCCAAACGCCAATACCGCGTAGCAAAAAAACACCACCTACCTAGGTGGTTGTATCCCTTGGAGCGCCTCAAGCCGGGCCGTGGGATCAGCCGGCATGTCCTTGCGCCGCCGCATCTCAGCCCCCAGCCGTACTGCACATGCTCGAGCATGCGCAGTTCGGCAGCCTCCCCCTCCCATCGGACTCTTGCTCCCCGGCATCTGATCGTGCCGGGGAACGATGCGCCACGGCTGAGGGGATCTGTGGGATCCCGCCATGGCGTCTCAAGTTTGGTGCGGCTCTGATTAGCCGCGTTTCAACCGTCCCGTGTGGCAGGGACCTCAGAAACTCAATGAAGTTCTATAATGCCAACAACCTGTTATACAAATTGCATATGAGGATTGGGGTGGGGGATGCCTGAGGGGGTCTACTTCAAGGCTCTGAAATGCCTCACTGCTGATCATCTGCTAGATATATGTGTTTTGGAAGTGAACACATGGTAAACAGACACAAAAATGGCCCAGGCTAAATCAGCAACCATTTGTTAGCTAAGTAAGAGCCTCCCAATTGTTGTTCAGTCGCACAGTCAAGTCCGACTCTTCGCGACCCCATGGACTAGATCCCGCCAGGCCCTCCTGTCTTCCGCTGTCCTCTGAAGTTTGCTCAGTTTCATGTTCCTTGCATCGATGGCACTTTCCACCCATCTCATCCTTTGCCGTCCCCGTCTTCTTTGACCTTCAATCTTTCCCAGCATCAGGGTCTTCTCCAGTGAGTGCTCCCTTCTCATTTGGTGGCCAAAGTATTTGAGCTTCATTTTCATTATCTGGCCTTCCAGGGAACAGTCAGGGTTGATTTCTTTTAGGATTGACTGATTTGATCTCCTTGTACTCCAAGGGACTCTCAAGAGTCCTCTCCAGCACCATAATTTGACAGCATCTGTTCTTTGGTGCTCAGCCTTCTTTATAGTCCAACTCTCGCAGCCATACATGACTACTGGGAATACCATTGCTTGGACCATGCGTATTTTTGTTGGCAGGGTGATGTCTCTACTTTTTATCATGCTGTTTAGGTTCGCCATCACTTTCCTCCCAAGTAGCAGGCGTCTTTTAATTTCATGGCTGCAGTCACAGTCTGCGGTGATTTGGGATCCCAGGAACGTGAAGTCTGTCACTACTTCCACGACTTCCCCTTCTATTTGCCAAGGAGTGATGGGACCGGATGCCATGATCTTAGGTTTTTTTTGATGTTGAGCTTCAAGCCCACTTTTGTGCTCTCCTCTTTTACCCGGAGCAAGAGGCTCTTTAGGACCTCTTCACTTTCTGCCATTAGAGTGGTATCGTCTGCATATCTGAGGTTGTTGATGTTTTTCC